>NC_046640.1:2611677-2886677 GCF_900324485.2 Mastacembelus armatus
GTAGAGTATCTCAGTCTTTTAAAGCCCCGCAAATCTTCAAACACACACACACACATATATATTTAAAAATACAGTATATAAATATATATATATACACATTGTATTTAGATAGCATTGAAATACATTATTTCATCCTACCTCCATCATCATTATGCTGCTCACTGATGAATATTGTACTATTCAATGGTACCTGTGGCTCCCTCTGCTGGACACCTATGGATATTGCACGCTTCCTGGGTACCTGTGGCTCCCTCTGCCGGCCACCCCTAGTTGTTGTACGGTTCCTGGGTACCTGTGGCTCCCTCTGCTGGACACCCTTGGATGTTGCACTGTTCCTGGGTACCTGTGGCACCCTCTGCTGGATACCCCTGGATGTTGCACGGTTCCTGGGTACCTGCAGCTCCCTCTGCTGACCTGGCGGTGCAAGCGCTCCCTGTCGTGAGCTGACCGTTACAGCTGGGACGTGTCTTGTATGAACTCCACCCTCCTCTGTAGATTAACCCTCAAACGTTAAAAAAACCAGTTAAACATCGAATGTTCTATATTAGCATTTTACCTACCTGCTAGCAGCTCTCTGGGTCTTTTTTTTAGACTTTTTCTGGGCCGCTGCCTCGTCGGTACATTTTCTGTAAAAATAAACACGTCATTAGGCGCCATTTTTAAAAGGACGATCTTGTAATTTGGCCTAAATGCCTCGTATAACATCACATACAACGTCTATATTCACCTTAAAACGTACCCGTTTTTACAACACTCTAGACTCACGACTACATAAAAGAAACATTTACAAAAATAATCTCTCACCTTTATTAACGTCATCAACCACATGCTCATTTACCAAACCCGTCACTGCATTTTCATCACCTGGCGAAAACACGTATTTCGGTTTTTTCATTATCACTACATGTATTAATGTTAAGAACATTGCTAATGATTGAAAAGTAAAGAAAACTACACACCAGGTTTAGACAATGACTTGCTCTCGCACAGGCTGGTTGGTTCGTCACCTGTCAGATGTTAAGCTTTTTTTTCCAATTATGCCAACATTAATTTTCGTTCAATACATAAGATACCACTCTCTCTATAATGCTAAAATGGTATATAGACAATACTTACCTCTGTGAAAGATGAACATGATTCTCCGCTGTTTTTACGCGATTCAGTGTAGCACAAACGGTGTGGACGACTCTGCGGTCTGAATGCTAATGCATTGCTAACGGTAGCAAGGCACGCTCATACCTACCGACGTCACTATGACGTGGCACTAAAATGGCGTCTACGAGATTTTAAAAAAGGAGTAGCAGAAATTATTTTAATGGTTTTTAATGTAAATTAGTAGGAGAAATTAGTAGGAGAAATTATTTAATGGTCTATAATTCCAACGGCAAGGTCACTCCCCTTTCACCCTATACGTCACACACACCCAACAGCAAAACGAACTTTTATTTATCTTTAAAAAACACTAGCATTACTGCATCGTTATAGGTAACACCCTTCAGCCCTCCCTCATATTTTTTTATTTTAAAATGAAAACTACACCCATTATTATCATGGGAGGCTACTTTTATTTATTTATTATTAAGGGAGCATCATTTATTAGATTGACACCCTTTATTGGGCGTAGGCTATATTTAATATGGTATTAAATATACTCATTTTAAACTACACCCTTTATTAATATGGGAGGCAACTTTTATTTATTTATTTATTAAGGGAGCATCATTTATTAGGGTTGAAACCATTTATTGGGCGTAGGCTATATTTAATAGGGTATTAAATACACTCATTTTAAACTACACCCTTTATTAATATGGGAGGCAACTTTTATTTATTTATTATTAAGGGAGCCATCATTTATTAGGGGTAACGCCTTTAATTGGGCGTAGGCTATATTTTTAATAGGGAAACACCCTTTATTATGGGAGGGGCCCTTAATTATTAACTTCATATCAAATTATAGATCTTATCAGCAAAAGGGACCAGTATATTACTACTCTGCTGCGTCTATGGAAAATCTTGCAAGTCCTCTGGAGGAAAGGGAAGATCCCAGATCAGTAGCGAGTGGCTGAAGGGGTGTGGATTCCAAAGGAGGAAAACTCCACACAGCTGGAGCAGTTCCGCCTCATCTCTCTGCTGTTAGTTGAAGCGAAGATCTTCAGTGCCATTTCCAAGTGGCTGTGCACCTACCTGACAAAGAACATCTACATCGATACATCAGTCCAGAAGGACGGCAATTTCAGGAATGCCGGCCTGTGTGGAGCATACTGGTGTGATGACACTGCTAATTTGGGATGCCAGAGAGAACAAAGGCAACCTGACACTGTTATGGTTTGACTTGGCAAATGCATTTGGCTCCATTCCACATAAGCTAGTCCAGCTCACTCTGTTAAAACATCATGTCCCCAGCAGGTGTTGAGATCTCATCGCTGATTACTACAACAACTTCAGGATGAGGGTCTCTTCAGGGGCAACAACATCCAGATGGCACAAGGTGGAGATCGGTGTTATCATAGGGTGTACTATCGCTGTGACATTGTTCTCCTTAGCCATGAATATGCTTGCCAAATCTGCTGAGCCAAAGTGCAGAGGGCCCGGGGCGAATTCCAGACAACGACAGCCACCCATCAGGGCATTCATGGATGACCTTACAGTCACAACAGAATCAGTCTCAGGCCGCAGGTGGATCCTGAAGGGACTTGAAAAGCTGGTGGAGTGGGCCCGGATGAGTTTCAAACTTGCCAAGTCGAGATCTATGGTGCTTAGGAAAGGCAAGTTGGATGAAAAGTTCCGGTTCTACATCGCAGGCAGAGCCATCCTGACGATTACAGAGAATCCAGTCAAAAGCCTGGGGAAGTTTTTTGACAGCTCTTTGAGGGACATAACATCAATCCAGTTAATCTGCACTGAGTTGGATTGCTGGCTGAAATCTGTGGACAAGACCGGCCCATCTGGAAAGTTCAAAGCCTAGATATATCAACATGGCATTCTGCACAGGATTCTATGGCCCCTTCTCATATATGCCATCCCAATCTCTACAGTAGCAGGGCTCGCAAAATCGCTAGCCCGACGTCCCGGGGCTATTGTGTCTTCTAGTAGGGCTACCAAAATCTTTCTCAGCCCTACCCGTCGGGCTATCATGTGGGGAGGAAAAATATATTTCAATGCTTCTGCATTCTTTCTTAAATATAGTTGGGTAATTATATAATATTCGGGCATTGGGGAGCCACTGTCAGTATGTGAAGTATTGAAATTATGTTTGAATTTGTGCTTGTTTTTTGTTTTTACTTTGCGATCGCGCGAACTGCAGTACTGATTGGTCAGTGACGGAATAGTTGCGCACCAATTCCTCTGACATCGTCCTATCAGTTATTAGCCTATTCTCAAGTGACAAGTGAAAACTTCCCCCGAAAGCTTAAACGTGTGATAGAGGTGGAGAGAATTTCAAAAATCGCTGACCGTTATGTGTGTGCGTGTGTAAAAATAAGCGGCACATGGATTTTAGTTCTGCTGAGCCAAATAAGAAGGGTCAGGGTGAAGAAGTGACAGCCAAAGAAAAGCTGACTACCACAAAGCGGAAAAATCAGACTGAGGCAAAAAGAAAGCGCAGCTTTTTGGTTTCATGGACTTTCACTTAGAAACAAATATTTAAGTTGATTATTGTAATTTTACTAATTTATACAGTTGTTGTAATTTGTGTTTTAACACATTTTTGATTGATGTTTTGTTTCTTTTACATTATTATACATTAAAAATAATCTCTCTTTTAGTCGGGAGAAACTGTGGACAGCCCAATTCCTTCCGGCTCTCTCAGCATACCTACCCAAAAATGGCATGGTTGTTGAAAATGCCAGAATTGTGGGGGCTGCCGAAGTTATTCTACAAAACCAGAAGACTTCAGAGAAACGCATCAAAGGCGAAGAAGTCTGGGGCTTCAAGAATTTTGCGGAAATTGAAAATCTGTCAGTCCTCGTGGACACCTGGGCAGCAGGGCTAGTGTGAAAACAGCATTGTACCATGCTTATCCGTTGTTATCATTAAACACTTTTGTATTTGTTATGGTATTGACATTGTGTTTTTTCATTAAATATTTCTGTATTTGTGAAGCTTTCCATCATTATCTGTTTTCATTAAACACCTCTGTATTCATTAAATATTTGTGAAGCTCTCCATCATTATCTGTTTTTGATGTTTTTTCATTAAACGTTTCTGTATTCATTCATTAAGCATTACGGTATGTATGTTTTATCGTACAACACTGTCTGGGTACCATGCTGATGATTGTGAATAAAAAACATGAGTTTTGAAAAGAAACTAGTCATTATTTTACACAATGGAGGGGATGATGCACAGAATTTATCATGATCCATCCCACCGCGGCGATCTATCAGTTATTAACAAGCTGCGCAATGCAGTTAGAGCAGACGTAGGGGCTAATCCTGCATTATCTGATGTCAAAAAATATTTATTGTCAGAAGACGCATACACCTTACATGCACCCAGCAGGAAAAATTTCCCCAGGCGACGAGTGGTGGTGGGAGGGATCGACCGCCAGCATCAGTGTGACCTTGTGGACATGAGCAAATATGCTGCAGAGAATGATAAAGTGCGCTATCTATTAACCCTCTGGGGTCGACGCACGCGCCGGCGCGTTTTCACGCATCTTTTTCTGATAAGGCCGAAACAAACTTAAATTACTCCGTCAATTCTGATCGTACAGATAAAAGAAGTATATCATTCAAATCTGTAAAGGGTCTAGTTTTAGTGGTATACCATCATAATAACAACAAAACGTTGTGCTTTTTTAAAATAAAGAAAGCCGACAGGGTGCGCTCTCGGACTTTTCTGTCTCTGCCATTTCTCTTCACAGACGCGTAAATAAAACAATCAGAATCTCAGCGAATACTTGGCTTATAAAAATAAGAATTATATGGCTAGAAAGCTTGAAATGTTTTCTTTTGAGTGAAACAATTCAAGTCGAAAACAAATCATCACTTTTTATTTAATCCGTATGAACGTAAGGAGAAGTCCGTTTTTTCCTGTCTCACCTCATTACAGGTAATGCGGTCCCGCCTTGTACACTGTCCACTGTTCACATGTAAATAATCTCAGGTGAACCAGGTAAATATGTGCACGCCCCCGAGAAATGACACAAAATATCAAACTTCATCATAGAATTTACTCACTTTTTCTGCGTGTTTGGATGATGGCGCGTTACGCACGTGAAGCGGCGCTCCTTACATTCCACACAGAGACAAACAGTTTAGCTTGTCCTCAGAGTAAAAACACTGATTTTACAGTGGGTACGGAAAGTATTCAGACCCCTTTAAAATTTTCACTCTTTGTGTCATTGCAGCCATTTGCCAAAATCAAAAAAGTTCATTTTATTTCTCATTAATGTACACTCAGCACCCCATCTTGACAGAAAAAAAACAGAAATGTAGAAATTTTTGCAAATTTATTAAAAAGGAAAAACTGAAATATCACACGGTCATAAGTATTCAGACCCTGTGCTCAGTATTGAGTAGAAGCACCCTTTTGAGCTAGTACAGCCATGAGTCTTCTTGGGAATGATGCAACAAGTTTTTCACACCTGGATTTGGGGATCCTCTGCCATTCTTCCTTGTAGATCCTCTCCTGTTCTGACAGGTTGGATGGTGAACGTTGGTGGACAGCCATTTTTAGGTCTCTCCAGAGATGCTCAATTGGGTTTAGGTCAGGGCTCTGGCTGGGCCAGTCAAGAACGGTCACAGAGTTGTTCCGAAGCCACTCCTTTGTTATTTTAGCTGTGTGCTTAGGGTCATTGTCCTGTTGAAAGGTGAACCTTCGACCCAGTCTGAGGTCCTGAGCACTCTGGAAGAGGTTTTCTTCCAGGATATCTCTGTACTTGGCGCTGTACTCATCTTTCCTTCAATTGCAACCAGTTGTCCAGTCCCTGCAGCTGAAAAACACCCCCACAACATGATGCTCCCACCACCATGTTTCACTGTAGGGATTGTATTGGGCAGGTGATGAGCAGTGCCTGGTTTTCTCCACACATACCGCTTAGAATTAACACCAAAAAGTTCAATCTTGGTCTCACCAGACCAGAGAATCTTATTTCTCATAGTCTGGGAGTCCTTCATGTGTTTTTTGGCAAACTCTATGCAGGCTTTCATGTGTCTTGCACTGAGGAGAGGCTTCCGTCGGGCCACTCTGCCATAAAGCCCCGACTGGTGGAGGGCTGCAGTGATAGTTGACTTTGTGGAACTTTCTCCCATCTCCCTACTGCATCTCTGGAGCTCAGCCACAGTGATCTTTGGGTTCTTCTTTACCTCTCCCTTACCTCGCTCTTCTCCCACGATTGCTCAGTTTGGCTGGATGGCCAGGTCTAGGAAGAGTTCTGGTCGTCCCAAACTTTTTCCATTTGAGGATTATGGAGGCCACCGTGCTCTTAGGAACCTTGAGTGCTGCAGAAATTCTTTTGTAACCTTGGCCAGATCTCAGCCTTGCCACAATTCTGTCTCTGAGCTCCTTGGGCAGTTCCTTCGACCTCATGATTCTCATTTGCTCTGACATGCACTGTGAGCTGTAAGGTCTTATATAGACAGGTGTGTGCCTTTCCTAATCAAGTCCAATCAGTTTAATTAAACACAGCTGGATTCCAATGAAGGAGCAGAACCATCTCAAGGAGGATCAGAAGAAATGGACAGCATGTGAGTTAAATATGAGTGTCACTGCAAACAACTCTGTGACCGTTCTTGACTGGCCCAGCCAGAGCCCTGACCTAAACCCAATTGAGCATCTCTGGAGAGACCTGAAAATGGCTGTCCACCAACGTTCACCATCCAACCTGACAGAACTGGAGAGGATCTGCAAGGAAGAATGGCAGAGGATCCCCAAATCCAGGTGTGAAAAAAACTTGTTGCATCATTCCCAAGAAGACTCACGGCTGTACTAGCTCAAGGGTGCTTCTACTCGATACTGAGCACAGGGTCTGAATACTTGACCATGTGATATTTCAGTTTTTCTTTTTTAATAAATTTGCAAAAATTTCTACATTTCTGTTTTTTTCTGTCAAGATGGGGTGCTGAGTGTACATTAATGAGAAATAAAATGAACTTTTTTGATTTTGGCAAATGGCTGCAATGACGCAGAGAGTGAAAAATTTAAAGGGGTCTGAATACTTTCCGTACCCACTGTAACTCAAATGAGGATCGTTTGGCTCCTCATTGTTTTGTATTGTACAGCACTAATCCGTCCCATCTACATTGACTGAAAGGGTCATTATGCGCGCCTTTGTCTGGACGTTCAGTGCGTCTTTTGTGTTCTCAGGTAAATCACATGACTATTCATCCTCAGACACACCCTCTTGCATATGGCCTTTCTGGACAAAAAGTGTCTTAGAAAATTTAAATCAGTATATTGTTTACTGTGAATGTGTGAACAAGATGACATTCACAGCACTCTGAAGTAAACACTTTAGCCTACAACATGCAGGTCTCCAAAGTCTTGTGAACCAATGTTCTGTTTGTGTTTTATGGTCTTATTTCAGTGAGTAAAAAATTTTAGTTTTTCACTAACCATGCATAAACACTTTTTTCTCAAAAACACAATAATGTATAAACTTGAAGCTCACATATTATTGTAGCCAATTTTGTGCTGATTACAGTGTTATTAGACTTTAGACATTAATATGTTTAAAAAACACTGAAAAAAGCACAAATGTCAGGACATGTCAAAATTTGTCCAGGCCCCAAAAACCCCCTCAGACCCCAGAGGGTTAATGTGTATCGATGTATTTTCAAAATATGCATGGGTTCGGTGTCTAACATCAAAGAGTGGACCTGTTGTAGCAAACGCATATAAGAGCATACTGGATGAAGGTAGGGTGCCACTTAGGCTTCAGGCTGACCATGGAACAGAGTTTCACAACGTCACTTTAAACAGTTGTTGAAAAAGCATGACATTGTACTTTTCTCTACATATAACGAAACTAAAGCCAGCGTCGTGGAGAGGTTTAACAGAACATTTAAAGGGAGAATGTGGCGCTATTTAACAGATGTTAATTCATGAAGATATATTGATAAAATAGACGATCTGGTGAGGTCATATAACTCGGCATATCACAGATCAATTAAAAGATCTCCGGTATCTGTGACCAGAGAAAATGAGCAGGAGGTGATCCAGGCGCTGCACAAGACCCAGGATGAAAACCACCGGGCACTATTCAAATTTAATATACATACATATATACATACATATACATACATACATACATATAGATGCAGTAAGGATTTTAAAACACAGAGGAGTTTTCAGGAAGGGGTACCAGCAAACATTCACAGATGAAATTTTCACTATAAAAGGACGCCGTCCGACAACCCCCGCCGTGTACACACTGTGCGATTTAGCTGGCGAGACTGTGAAAGGGACATTTTATCGCCAAGAGCTCCAGCCTGTGATTGTAGATCCAGACAAGCCATATAAGATAGAGGAAATAAGAGCCAGGCGCGGCTGGAGGGTGTTAGTGAAATGGCTCGGATGGCCTGAAAAATTTAACACCTGGGTGGATACCAGAGATATTCAGACCATCTGAGAGATAAACACCATAGGACACAATGGTCACACTGTAATCAAGAGCGCACCGGCGCCACCACCGCACTGTCATCTATCAAGCGTTGGGAGACGTGGATTAACACCTACTGTGATTTAAAGGATTGAGGGATCAAAAGGAACATTTGTAAACAGTAGGGTGTCGACTTGGCCGGACTACGAGTTTTCATGTCACACTCCCAAGTAATGCATCAACAAAATTATATCCCAACAACAAGATTTGGAGCTACAGGGTTCAGCTAGCCAGACCGATACAGTTGGGCGACATGTATGAAGTTGGGCTTTCAGAGATCCAGTACCCCGCAACATGGCTCAGCTTCCCCAAAGATGATGCAACCATATTGATAAGAGCCCCTAAGGCGGGGCAGAAAAATACGCTGACCATCCCTGTAGGACACTTTGACAGTGTAGACAGAATAACACAGGAATTCAACAATGCGTGCGTGCTAGACGCAAACACTATGTTTATAAAAATGCGCTACAATCAGATTTCACACAGAGTCCATCTGGTGCTGAAGGACTGGTGCTGAAATTTAAAGGCCGGCTTGCTAGGATACTGGGCTTTGATCCGGATGAAGCAGCCCATAGTAACCCATCCAGGGCGAAAATATTCACAGCACCACACCCCGCGGATATTCATGCGGGATTGTATAACATTTTTGTATATACAGATGTTATCAAACATGGTGGGGGACATGTGTGCACCATTACTCAGATGCGTTAATATAACAGCAGAGAAACGTGGGAAGATACACACAGTCCACTTTGACAAGGCAGACTACGCCCGCGTCGCTAAGCACCGGATTGACTGCATAGAGTTGGCGTTGAAAAACGACCAGAACAAACACGTCCAGTTTCTCTTTGGAAAGGTTATTGTGAAATTACATTTCCACCCCGCGAGACCATGACGAGATGCCCATACACGCCCGATAACAGTGACAGGTTGCTGAGATATTATCAGAATCAGGCTGGCGGTGAATTGCACGGTTTTGCCGGTGCACACACCCAATATGGAAACGGTCTTGGTGGGTTATTCCGGAATCTGTTTAGATGGGCAGTACCACTGCTCAGAAATGGCTTTAATCTTGCGAAACCACATTTAAAATCAGCCGCTGCTAATATCGCAGGAGATGTGATGAGCAATATTTCATGCAAGTTGATGAATGGGAGACAGGAGGGGGGTGGTGTTGCTGTGTACGCGCCTTGGGGCCTTAAACACCCTCCTGGGGAGCTGGCTTCAGCTCACAGCCAGACCAAAAAGATGCGTAAAACACTGAGCGGGTCTGTCAGGCGGAGCAGAAAGTCTCCAGCTGTCAAGCGGTGCAGATCAAGATCTAGTAGCAGAAGTGCGACTAAAGACATATTTTAACAATGTCGCTTATTCACAACCAGTCCGCTGAATGTGTAAAGACGGAGCTGGATCTGTTTACGGTGCCGTGTACAGAGACGAGCATTGAAAAATATACATTTATTGAAATCCCACTGGTTTCTGCGATTAACGACATGGCACCTATTGATTTTTTCACCTCATTCAGTAGCGAAGATTATCTGGATCTAAATGATACTCATTTGTATTTATGCGTGAAAATCACAAATCCAGATGGGACGAACATTGGAAACAGTGTAGACGTCGGGTTTGTGAATTATCCAGGATGCACACTGTTTTCGCAGGTGGATGTGATGCTAGGTGACAGATTAATTACCCAGGCCTCAAATACGTATCCTTATCGCGGTGTGATTGAATGCTTAATCAATTACGGCAGAGACACACTGGAGTCCCAGTTCAGCACCACTCTATTTGTGAAAGATACATGCGGACATATGAATAACCACACCCTGGACGGTGAAAACAGGGGCTTAGCGGTCAGAGGCCGCTATACAGAAAACAGCAGGATTGTGGAATTAATTGCACCGGTACACGTGGACCTGTTTTTTCAGAAAAAATTCCTACTAAACGGACTCGACATTTCCATGAAATTCATAAGGGCGAAAGACGAATTCTGCCTGATGGCCACACCCAATACACATTTCTGTGTTAAAATCCTGAACGCCAGTCTTTTTGTGAAAAAGGTCACGCTTTCACCCAGCATCAGACTCGCCCATAGCAGGGTGCTGCAGCAGACTAACGCTAAATACAGCGTCGACAGAGTGGCGCTGAAAACACACTCGATTCCTCCCGGAACCCGGGTGTGCTGTCAGGACAATCTCTATCTGGGCCACATCCCTAAATTTGTCATCCTAGGCTTCGTCGACAACGACGCCTACACCGGGAGTTTTACCAGAAACCCATTTAATTTTGAACATATGGACCTGGAGTATTTATGTCTCTATGCTGACGGCCAGGCCCACCCCGCTAAGGCATTTCAGCCCCACTTTCCCCGGGGTCAGTACGCGCGCGAATATTATCAGCTAATCCAGACAACCGGACGGCATGTTAAAGACAGGTCGCTGTCCGTTACATTTTATTATTGACTCCTCTGGCACGCACCATTAACTTAATCTGTTACGCAGTTTACGATTCAGTTATTGAAGTGTCAAACAGTAGACAGGTGCTGGTAGACTATTATTGAGACATGAACACGATCGAATTGACTGACGCTGCTAAAAAGATAATTGGCAACAGAGCCTAATTTGTAGGCGTGAAGCCCTGTGACCAGCTGACCAGACTCAAAATAATCAAACGTCCTGCCACGGTGATTGTAAACACCGATCCTTCTACCTTGCCAGAGGAGCACTGGCTGGCTATATATTTGACAAGTGACCGGCGAGCATATTTTTTTGACAGCTTCGGGCACGCACCCAACAAATGCAATCCCCATAATGGCAGGTTTCTCCTAAAAAACGCTGAGTGCTTTATTCACGTAGTCAGGTTCAGGCGCCCTTCTCAGTGACCTGCGGCGAGCACTGTCTGTTTTTCCTGAGCCATATCCAGAAAGGCATGAGCTACAACAACTTTATTAAAAAATATGGTACCAACCTCGCTCGCAATGATCAGATGGTCTCAAGCTTTGTCACCGGAATTAGACCTGCTTCTGTACACAACAAGTTTACATGCGTTCAATGTGTATTTCTGAGATGATAAAATGATATTAAAGATAATGTGTGTGCGTGTGCGTGTGCGTGTGTGTGTGTGTCTGTGTGTGTAATGAGCCAGTACACAGCATGTTTAAATGTGTATGTCTGAGATGATATAATGATAATAAAGATATGATGTGTGTGCATATTGATTCGTGGTGTGTTTTTATTTTACAATGATATAAAATAAAGACCTTGTACACAGAAATACATTCAAAATGTTAGAAAATTTATTACAGGCCACAATAAGCAGGGCAAACAAATATTGTCAAAAATGCATTCAGCAGAACAACAAATATTTCAAAAATACATTCATCGGGACAACAAATATTGTCAAAATACATTCAGCAGAACAGCAAATATTTCAAAAATACATTCAATATGGTGGTGACATCACAAACACATCTCACATTGTCATTAGCCCTGCAAATACAACCACATATGACAAATACATTCAGCATGTCAAGAATTTATTACAAACACATTCAATATGAAAAAAATAAAAATACATTCAATATGTCAGATCATCATTATTACAAATAACAGGGCAGAATAGTCTTAAATGAGTCAGTATTGAGCCCAGGGCACAGAGGCCTGTTTGCGACGTGTAACCCTTATGGGTCTTGGTGGAGCTGTGATAGTTCTGCTTTTCTTTTCACTGGTGTATGAGGAGCTAGATTCTAGCTCATCTTTACCTGTCTTATACTCCTGTATGACCCGTCGTGCCACAGTGTTTGATACTGCTGGTAATGGTACATTCAGATCTGCAAGTGTTTTTAGAAACTGCTCCCACCCATGAGGAGCCAGAGACCCTGAGACACGATGGGGTGCAGTGACTCTTTTAATTAAATCATATAGGCGCGTGCCTCTGATCGTCTGATTGTTGATTCGGACTTCACCCTGGGCTGACCATGAAAACACATCTGGTGATCTAGACAGTGCAGACATGATGTGCTCTGCATTTTTTCTCTGTCTCTTGGGAATATGTTTCAGCACCTCACCAACCACCAAATCTCGCAACCACTACCTCCTGCAGACCCTTGCATGGGAGGCAGCGACAAAGTCAACACACCCTTTTCACGCTCGCCCTGTCTCACCAATGTGAGATACCTCTGTAGAATTGCAGCATACTTTTTGGCCTTCTCATGCACATCAACCCCTTGGTCATATAAAACAGCAGTCATCTCCCAGTCAAGGTCATTCTGAGCAGTCTGTCTTATGTTACCGCTGGCCTGGTTTTGCTTTAACATCTCCAGCTGGTGATGCGGTACAAGATACATTTTCTGGGCATGCTCCATATCTACCTATTGTTGATGAGACTGATGATCGCAGGTAAGGCGGCTTCTAACAGGGGGAGCAGGAAGCCTCTTGACTGATTGATAAGCTTCCTCTTCCTGACGCCGGATAGTTTCCTGTCAGCTACAAGTCTGATTACTGATTTGCGCTTTTTCAGCTGTGTATACTGCTTGTCACTCAGAGGGATATTTCCCTTTAACACATTGAGAGCAATCTCACACAGAGCGGTAATAAAGTCGTTCTCACAGCTGCTTATGATGGCACGTCTTTGCCTCGGTGCTGATTTATGCAGGAGCTCCAGCAATGGCAGATTTCTACGCATACGGTGAGACATTGTCACTTACCCCATCTGGGGATGTACACAACTTGCTGGGTAGAAAGTAGGTTAGTTCTAAGTCTCAGATGGTCAGGTGTCTTTGCTTTATAATCAATTAGCAAGTACCCGTATGGTGCACTTGTGGCATCATTGAATGCCTCTAAAAAGTATTTTGTATTACCAGGGTACATCTGACGTGCAATCAGTGCCACCTGGTATCTGTCACGGGGGTTTTTGAACAAAACTAGATAGTTAGTGTTTAAGCTAATAGTACGACTGGCTTTACCCTGTATGAACAAATTCTGTACTAGATAGATACAGGTTGTTTTTGTCTGGAGGCAAAAGGGTGTCATCACACAGTGACTCTGGCAGCCCGTTGACAAAATTTATGTCAATAATCTTTAGGAGTTGATCGTACGCTGCCTGCCAGCACGAGTAGATGTAGACAACATTATCAATTCTGTGTGAAATAAGACTCTGCATTCTCAATAAGTGTTTTGACAAAGACAGTCTTCCCGCTATTAGAGGGCCCACTTACAATCATGCTAAAAGGGTGCATTAGACGCCCGTCAAATTCCAACTTAGTATCCATAAGGCAATGTTCTGTAGTCAGGCAGGACCCTGCGTTTGTTGTAGACTACACAAACTTTCTTTGCGACACTGACATTTTGTAAATGGAACTTTCTCTTATCACGTCTGATGGTGTCAGTCTCTGTGATGATGTGCTTGTCTGATTGCTGATCAGCCACAAATGATTTAACAAGCCCTGCTAGAGACTCCTGAGTCACAAAGATGCGTTAGCTGAATTCAGAGTTACCCCTTTACATTTCACGTCTCTTCCCTCTCTGAGTATGGTAAGCATAGCATTTGGGTCCACCTGAGACAAACTCTGTGATAAAATCATCCTCCCCGTCATCATCATCATCACACATCTCGTCTGTCAAGTCACCTAGGTAAGGGCCTAGACTCGGCATCCACTCACCGGGTCTAGATGTGAAAATGACAGAATCAGTATCACAGTACAGTACACGCTCCTGCAACTTGTCCAATAGCTCGTACAGCATGAGTCTGGCATGGGCAGTTGTCACAGCGCCAATAAACACATTCACATCACTGGCCCTGCCGTCTCGGTCATCACTATGACGCTACTTCATCAGATATGAAGCAAAACTGTCTGACATCAAAATGGTCACTAAACATGAGCTCTGTGAATCGCTCAGCCTCAGTGATCAACTCACATGTGCCCATATTGCCCATATTGGTCCTCATGCTGAAACGCCCCCACCCCACAATGAGTTTAGCAGGAGCTTGTTGCAGCTCCTGACAGCTTTATTGACAACAATCTTCAGGGTTTAGTCTTATACCTTCATGGGCTTCATAGTCATGGATATACTGCTGCTTTTCCTCCTCTGTCTTGACATTTTTGGGGTACCCCGAGGCCTCCTGCTTACATTTCAAAAAGGTTTTAACATATTCCCGAAATAATGTGTTAGTCTTTTTCGGAAAATGCCACACTTCATCAATGCTCACAAGGCGGTGGCCCTTCTCAATAGCTTTTTCAAGCTCGAAGGAAACCCACGTCCCCGTCAGCTGTCTCTCACAGTCGGTGTGACTGCAGGCACTGCCCTGATTCAGCTCCTCGCAGCACTTGCGACAGAGGGGGAACATGAGCTTGTGGTGGCACCTGTATGGCAAAACAGGATGGTACAGACCTCTAGGGGCAAAACAGTACACTTGACAAAGCCAAAATAATTTTCAATGCTGTCAAAATTGCCTACAATTATTTCGGGATGCCCAATTGGATAATCTTTCTTAGCCTGGACAGTAGGATACAGGCTTGTGAAATCGTAGTAATGCACTTTTTCTCCCTCTGCGCACACTGTCACATGCAAGAGCTTCATAGCATTTGTCCTCCCACCGAATAGTGCATCCTTAGGATTCAGACGCTCAGGCTTCTTGTAGTCTGCAAGAAATGCCTTGACAGCTGGATCTGTCTGCTTTATCAGATTCCACTCACACTCCCACATCACAACCACACTGACACCGTGACAGCCGTAGAGCTTCAACTTTGTTGTTAAACTGCGCGTAGAGCCCTACATTATTCTCGGCAGCGGATTCTGGGAAGCATTTTATACAGCGGTATACACGTATTTGAGCCATTGCACAGACACATCTGAGAATTCTTTATTACATTCCAGATACATCCCATCATAGGTGAGTGGCAGTGTGTCCTGAGGCAGGAAGAGCTTCTTAAAAATGCCCATACAACTTGATGCCAGAGTCGTGAACGCAAAAGGGTCGGTCTCTGTACACTGCATGAACGCTGTGCGGTAAATCTTGCATGCCTTGCGCAATACCGCAACATCATTTCGACAATAATAAGGTAGCTCAGCCCTCATTTTAAAAGTATCGTCTTTAACCCCATTATACCACTGCATGAATTTCACCTGCTCCCTCTAGGGCATCTTGTCATAGCCATAATACTCTGGCAAGGGGTAGGGGCCTTCATAAAATTCATTTTCAACAGTGTTGAATTTGTGAGGAAAGTACCCTTTGGACATGCCATCAAAGCCTAAGGCGGCTGGTGTTTTAGCCAGACTCATAGGCAGAAAGCTGTATGAATCGATCCACCGCTGGCTGTAGTCCTCATCATACATCATGATGACACGACTACCTTTCATGATGACTAGGGGCGTAATGCTTTGTCTCACAAGATAGTCGAGCACAACATAACTGTCAAACCCTGCTGCGTTATGCGCTATGAACGTATAGCCCTTGTACTTCTTGCGTCTAAACTGTCTGTTATACGCGGCCACACAATCAACACCTGTGTAACAAAACGGGTATGGGTCAACGTTTTCACACATCTCCATGGCTCAAACATAATTCGCTTCATGTCTCCCATCACGGTATATGGTTTCAAAGTCATACAGAATGTAATTATCAGGAGGTTCCTCCTCTACCTCTTTAGGCGGCAGCTGCTGGATGTAGCACTGATGCACCATGTCCCCTCTGTCTCCCCCTTCGCAGTGTCTGCACCGCGGGGGCTGCACATCTGTGTCTAGGGTTCTTTATGCATGTCCTGTAAATTTTTCCACACCCCTCACAATATTTAACTGTAGCACAGGGAATCATATTGTGTTTAGGGTCAGGTAATTTGTGGTTCTGGAAACACTGCATTGATTTACAAATGCGCTTGCATACATCACATTTGACTGTGGGGCCAGGATGCTGTTGCTGCTCACACGTGGTGAAGCAAACATTACACCTGTGTAGGCAATTATACAGCAAGGGTGTCTCGCATGTGTTATAACAAAGCTCACAGACATATGAGCCACCAAAAAAACCTTTAGGATTGGTTATCAGGTAATAGTGCTCCCCATGTAGGTAAAGCCAGATGGTGCGATGGTGTGGGGATCCGTGTGTCTGGAAACAGATTGGCCGTTTTCTACCAGCACTACCACCGCCGCCGCCGTGATGAAAGATGATTATCTTTGCATCTATTTCCCTCTCAAATCTAGTGACATCACTAAAACCCACCTGCTGTTTGGTGGAAAGACCTACAGATTCCTGTAGCTCTTTAGCTCTGTGTAATATTTCCAGAGCCCCCATTGTGGGGTTTTCTGCTCTGATAATACACATACTGACCTCTCGTGCACCGCCTCAGCCGGCGGTGTGGTGTCCTGACTGTACAGCAACAAATCATCAAAGTTTATGGTAGGAAAACATACAGCCACATCACCTTGAGATGAAACAGCCGCGTCCTCCTGCACGCCTCGATCTGAGTCAGATGGTGCGGAATCCTCCTGAAGCTGCAGTGGCCATGCTGTAGTGTCCTCCTCCACCTGAGGATACGTGAACTGTAGCTCCCCCTGCTGCTGCTCCAGAAATTGTGTGGCGGCTGCAGTCTCCGCTGCCCACTCCGACACCCACAGCTCGGTCTCCTTATCGAGCAGCGGTGTCGCTGCAACACATGTATTGGTCTTCTTCTCCTTCTTCTGCTCCTCCTTCTCCTTCTTCTTTGCAGATTTTGCAGGGGCGGCTCTCAGTCTCTTCGCCGGATGAAAATCGTCTAGATATAAACACAGTCAAACCGTTTGAAAAGTATTTAAAACTTGTGTTATAAACAACCCGTTTATTTAAATGTGTTGAAATGCACTTTATATCAATCTCATACCCTCACTATCGTAATCACAGAGTTGTATGCGAGGCGTTATCACCCGCTCACGACGCAGATTCGCCGGGGAGCTCGTTCGTCCTCTGCAGCCCAACCGGCGCCTGCGGCCGCGCCGCGACTCTTGAGCAGCTGGGTAGCACAGGCCCTCTGGGGCTTCCTCCTGTCCCTCCGCTCACCGAGCTCTCGACACATTACCAGATTGTATAAAAGATAATCAGCTACACCGCCCCCGATAAAACAATACTTACTTACTTACAATACTTCTATTTTTTAATATAAACCCACCACATGCATACTCACCCTGACTGTTTATTTCAGTTAAAATAGCGTGCTCTCTGCATCTCTTTAAAGACAGGCGGCCTCTTTGCGGCCCTCCAGGATTTGCTGTAACAATTGTAACACCAACAATTTGTAAAATCACTAGTTTCTGCTAAGCATTGATCCTACTTTAAACACAAATACACATCAGAAAAACTCTCTCCTTTATCACGCAGGTATGCACTGCTACGTTTATCTGAATCAGCACTGGAGCCTGTTGAGCGGACCATATTTCTGTTAGAATCACCTCAGTAACAGCCACAGACCGAGATAAAATATATTATAAAATTATAAAAGAAGGATACATACCTCCAGCAGCTGTTGCTGGATGTGGAGAATCATCCAACAACGAAATGGTTGCGGTACCTGATGGAGTCACGCTATTTTGAAATACATTGTATTCAATGCAGACGGTCTGGTATACACGCTAATAAAATGTGGAACAAACGACGCACGTACCTGATGGAAAGATCATCATGGCTGTTCCCGACAGTTCTCACTAATAAACAAGCGATAGAAAAGGCTCCCAGGCGCCTTCTGCAGGTATTTAAACGGCCCGCTACACGTGATACACACACATCCGCCTCAGCATTCGCGTCAGCAACGGCAATGGCATGACCAATAGGAAAATAGCGCCGCCGTGGGAGGGGAGCGTGACGACGATTTTATGGTTTTATTGTTTTTATGATTGTCATAAATAACGATCATAAAAGTGACCCCTCCCGCTTATGCCCACAAAACAAACCATTTATATACTACTACTGTAGCCAGGCTGACAAAAAGTCACAGCTCTGTTGAGCCCAGTGTTCCCTTAGCTCTCAGCAGTGATGACTTTATGAGTTTCTTTACAAATAAAATCATGACTATTAGAGATAAAATTCAGCAGATGCTTCCTATACCTGCAATAAATGAATCTACTACAGTAGCTTTTGAATCATCTATAAGACCTCAGTTATGTTTAGACTGCTGTTGTCTCATAGATCTCTCTGAATTCACATCAATAGTTGCTTCATCTAAATCATTTACAGGTCTCTTGGACCTCATCCTGACTAGACTGCTTAAAGACAGCCTGCCATTAATTAATTTATCTTTATTAGACTTGGTATATTTATCTCTAGTATCAGGCTACGTACCACAGGCCTTTAAAACTGCAGTAATCAAACCCTTATTCAAAAAGCCTAGTATTGATCCAGGATTCTTGGCTAATTATAGACCAATATCCAACCTACCATTTATTTCTAAAATCCTTGAAAAAGCTGTTGCTAAGCAGCTATCAGACCACTTACACAGGAATGAACTATTTGAAGATTTCCAATCAGGATTTAGAGCACATCATAGTACAGAAACAGCACTGTTAAAAGTCACCAATGATCTTCTCTTAGCCTCAGATAATGGACTTGTTTCTATACTTCTTCTCCTAGACCTTAGTGCTGCATTCGACAGTATTGACCACAGCATCTTATTACAGAGACAAGAGCATGTGACTGGTATCAGAGGAACAGCATTGAAATGGTTCCAATCCTATTTATCGGGCAGATTCCAGATTGTTCATGTCCATGATGAACCTTTTTTCAATTTTATTAGGAAGCACTCTATGAATTACGACTGCTATACAGATGACACTCAGCTGTATCTATCTATGAAACCTGTTAACACAAACCAGTTAACCCTCTGGGGTCTGAGGGGGTTTTTGGGGCCTGGACAAATTTTGACATGTCCTGACATTTGTGTTTTTTAAACATATTAATGTCTAAAGTCTGATAACACTGCAATCAGCACAAAATTGGCTACAATAATATGTGAGCAGCAAGTTTATACATGATTGTGTTTTTGAGAAAAAAGTGTTTATGCATGGCTAGTGAAAAACTACAATTTTTTACTCACTGAAATAAGACCATAAAACACAAACAGAACATTGGTTCACAAGACTTTGGAGACCAGCATGTTGTAGGCTAAAGTGTTTACTTCAGAGTGCTGCGAATGTCATCTTGTTCACACATTCACAGTAAACAATACACTGATTTAAATTTTCTAAGACACTTTTTGTCCAGAAAGGCCATATGCAAGAGGGTGTGTCTCAGGATGAATAATCATGTGATTTACCTGAGAACACAAAAGACGCACTGAACGACCAGACAAAGACGCGCATAATGAGCCTTTCAGTCAATGTTGATGGGACGGATTAGTGCAGCACAATACAACACAATGAGGAGCCAAACGATCCTCATTTGAGTTAAAAATCAGTGTTTTTACTCTGAGGACAAGCTAAACTATTTGTCTCTGTGTGGAATGTAAGTGCGTGCGTAACGCGCCATCATCCAAACGCGCCGAAAAAGTGAGTAAATTCTATGATGAAGTTTGATATTTTGTGTCATTTCTCGGGGGCGTGCACATATTTACCTGGTTCACCTGAGATTATTTACATGTGAACAGTGGACAGTGTACAAGGCGGGACCGCATTACCTGTAATGAGGTGAGACGGGAAAAAACGGACTTCTCCTTACGTTCATACGGATTAAATCAAAAGTGATGATTTGTTTTTGACTTGAATTGTTTCACTTAAAAAAAACATTTCAAGCTTTCTAGCCATATAATTCTTATTTTTATGAGCCAAGTATTCGCTGAGATTCTGGTTGTTTTATTTACGCGTCTGTGAAGAGAAATGGCAGAGACAGAAAAGTCCGAGAGCGCACCCTGTCAGCTTTCTTTATTTAAAAAAAGCACAACGTTTTGTTGTTATTATGATGGTATACCACTAAAACTAGACCCTTTACAGATTTGAATGATATACTTCTTTTATCTGTACAATCAGAATTGACGGAGTAATTTAAGTTTGTTTTGGCCTTATCAGAAAAAGATGCGTCAAAACGCGCCGGCGCGTTCGTTGACCCCAGAGAGTTAACCAGACTTCAAGCGTGTCTAACTGACATAAAGGCCTGGATGACCAGTAACTTTCTAGCTCTGGCTTCCATCACTACTGTGAAACACCTTGCAGTTATTTTTGACCAGGACATGTCCTTTAACTCACACATAAAACAAATCTCTAGAACTGCCTTCTTTCACTTGCGCAACATTGCCAAAATTAGGAACATCCTGTCTCAAAATGATGCAGAAAAACTAGTCCAAGCATTTGTTACCTGAAGGCTAGATTACTGTAGCTCATTACTATCTGGATATCCCAGTATCTCTATATAAAGCCCCCAGTTAATCCAGAATACTGTAGCCAGAGTCCTGACAGGAACTAGCAAAGAGATCATATTTCTCCTATATTGGCTTCTCTTCATTGGCTCCCTGTAAAATATGGAATAGAATTTAAAATCCTTCTTCTCACATACAAATCTCTTTCTGATCAAGCTCCTTCATACCTTAAAGACCTCATAGTACCATATCATCCCAATAGAGCACTTCGCTGTCAGAGTGCAGGTCTATTTGTGGTTCCCAGAGTTTCCAAAAGTAGAAAGGGAGGCAGAGCCTTTAGCTATCAATACTATCTGTACTTTTAAGGCTAGGTTTAAAACCTTCCCTTTTGACAAAGTTAGGGCTGGCTTCAGGTAACCCTGAACCATCCCTTAGTTATGCTGCTATAGGCCTAGACTGCCCAAGGACCGGTCACTGATTACATTTGAAATGTCTCTTCTCAAAACTGTAAAAGTTAAAGCCATGTTTGATTTTGGCTGCTTTATTCCCTTAGCTGAAAAACTGAAAAGTGTGTGTATGTTGTACACACATGTATGTACATTTATATTTAAAGGGGAGAGGACAGGAGCTGGTTTCATTGACCATTTCTTAAGCCCATCTTGACTTTGTTGGACATACCCATACCCTTCTGGAATTTAGACTTGCATTTGCCTCTACAATCATTCATGCTAGTAGCTCCTTGAAGCTGTACTTGAGCTAAATCCTAACAGATGCTCACAATACTACCATGCTGATGTTTAGCAGGTGTAATACTTCACATATTTACAGTCTCAATTTAGAATGTAAGGTAATATTAGCTTATTAGCAGGCAATGTCATTAGGTTTTCAGATTTTTCTGACCTGATGATTGCATTAAATGAAAAATTACAGAATCACCAAAGTTTACAATTAATTCTGAGAGGAACATGAATGTCTGAACCAAAATTCATGAAAATATATTTGATATTTGTTCAGACTCAAACTCATTGTCATGCTAAAGGAAAAGGCAAAGGATTAACGTCAGCAGGATACATTGTTCATTGTCTGGAAACAATGGATGCTTCAAAACAATATCTCAAACAGCCATGAGATATTTCAGTCTGGACCATATCGGTAGACTGACCAAAAAGATATTTCCTTCCATCAAGCCATACCATTGTCATGTTTAAAAATTATTTCAACATATCACCTGAATTTCCACTAAAGGATTACTCTATCTTATCTCTCTAGAATACCACACAAGAATTTCACCATACATATGGTGTCATGATTTGTTTCTCAGCCCTGTTTTCACCATTCTACCCGTGTCCTGCCACTTTCCATCCTTCTACCACATCTGAGGAATTTACTTTCCAGTTATCTTGTAGGGTCAGGTGATGATTGCTTATCCAATAAGAAGACTTTCCTCACATACACATCATTTGTTATTTCACTCATTAACTCCTCTACATGACATATAGGCTGACCCTTTTCCCCAGTAAGTTATTAGTGCAAGCATAACAGAATCACTCCTAATAACTGCGCTGAAAATTAACTTAGAACTAAGTAGAAATATTTATAAGGTGTCCTACTCTCAGTAAGGAGAAGTCCTACTCCTAACATCTAGTGCAGTGTCACTGCTGTACATCAGTTGGTTGGAAAGTACACTTTATAGAGACCAGTTGTACTGTTTTCTGACAGTTAAGGTTTGTATTGCAGTTTTCAGACATACCTAAATCAGCACCATTTATAGTCAAAACTTTATGTGTATAGACAAACCTGCAGTATGAGAAAATAAGGCAATCATTGTAACTGAGTAATACGCTTTATACCAGTTCTTTTTCCCAAGAGGTATTTATGCCAGTTAGGAGCAATTTCATATTCTGAGATGATGGTCATTGTGTTCATCATGTTGTAGGGATATTTGTTGCCGTTTATGCTGAACACCCAGTCACATGTGAGTGTTTTCATTGGTTACTTATGGATGGATGGAAGAAAGTTCAATTGCTCAACATATGCAAAAGGTCAAAAAGAAAACAGCAGTTTTTTGCCCCGACACAAAACGACTGTTTTCAAACTGGATTCACAGACAGGGATTATTTGCGCCCAAATAACATGTTAACGTGACCTTTTAGAGCCATTTGCAGCCTAAAGCTACAATGGTGAGGTGAGATGTAGAGAGAAATGTTATAAAGCCTATTAATAGCCTTGTCACACAGGTAAGTTTTTTCCTTAGCTCCCCTCCTGTCTCTGTTTGGCTGAATTTCAAAAGCATACTCCAAGCTGTGCTGAAACAGAACAGGCTGCCAAAATGCTAAAGTCATTTCTTCAAGATTGATGATTTTTAGAGTTGTCTTGACTTGGCCTTTTATAATCAAACAACCATCTTTTCTGTGAATATAGAATAGGGTCAGAAAACTGACACAGATACCCTAATCAATTTTTTTTATTACATGTTAATTTTTCACTGGTAGCTCACAGCCAGTCATTCACTAGTCGTTAAAAGTAGAGTTGAACATTCTACTACAAGTTTCAAAAGCAAAAAAGTTGAAATTTTAATGATGAATTCAACTTGGAATTAATCAAGATCTATAACATGTGGGTTGATATACCCATAAGTACTTTCACTGAGGACTCTATACTACACCTTAACTTTGTATAGAAAAATAAGTATATATTTATAGTGGATTTTCTGTGGTTCCTTACTGAGTCATGGCTGGTTTTGGATGACACTGGTGGTTTTGCAAATAAACAATTTTATATAAAGCTGCTAATCTGTTATTACATAATAAAAATACAAGCAAAATTTGCAGTGTAGCTAGGAATGAAGTGTCTAATAAATATACAGTAATGGCATAACATGTACAATGTTTCTCTATGACACAGAATGGGATTAAATCCTTGTCCACATGAACTACAAATAAAAAAGATATTGAAGCACCAAGTGCAGAATGACTGTAATTAAGCATAATACTTGAGTATATATAGGCTATATATACTTGGTTACCTTCTAACTTGTATCTGTTAGGGCCTGACACATTCCGGGTCTGTTTTTCTGTTTAAATGTCTCTCTCTGTTCTCCCTGATGTGTGTGTGTGTGTGTGTCTCTGTGCTGGTGTGTGTGTAATTTAGGCAACCAGGAACACCTGAGGTCTGGGGAGCCAACCGTTTGCCAGTCAGACTATTTATGCCTCGGCCCGACAGACGGCGGGCGTCAGAAGTTTCCCCGTTTCATTGGGAAAGCGACAAGTTACAAACCTAGCTCCGTTGAGTTACAGAGAAGCTCAGTTCTTGTGTGTCTAGTTAGAAAGCCTGTGTCATCGCTGTGTACAATTCCTATACCGTCTGAATTAAACTTCATTCTGATCACCTGGCACTGCCTCAATCCTGCTCTTGGGTCCGACTTCACCAGGTCGCAACAGAAACTTCTGACCACCATGGACCCAGCGAAATGGGAGCAGTTTTGCACTGCCCTCTTGGCACAGGGGGCAGCGGTACAACAGTAGGGACAAGTTTTACAGACATTGGTGGATCAACTCCGCAAAACCAGGGATGCGGTGTCCCAGCTGTCTGCCGCCTCTCGCACCGCCCACGGCCGCCGCTACACCCTCCGGCCGAGAGCCGTACATCCCCACGCCATCCCGCTATGCGGGCGGCTTAGGTAAATGTAACGAATTTATTCACGCCTGCACTTTAGTCTTTAAGCAGCAGCTGTTAACGTATGGCGCTGACTCTTCTAAAGTAGCCTTTGTGGGCAGCCTGCTGACTGAGAGGGCAGCAGCCTGGGCGGTGGCGTTGCTGCAGAGCCAGCCTTCCCTATATGATGACTACGGCAGTCTCATCCAGGAAATGCGGTTGAGTCTCAGGTCTGGCAGGAATTGTCACAGAGTGAATAGCCAGCGTCCTGCCCACCTTCAATGAGACCCTTGAGCAAGGCACCGGACCCCCAGGCGCCGCAGCACCGGCCACCCACCACCCCGGGTGGGTTAAATGCAGAGCACAAATTCCAAGTATGGGTCACCATACCATTTCATTTTTCTTTTTGTCACAGAATTACAAGACTATTTTTCACTAAGCTAGGACATGCCTATTGAAGCCTTGACATTTCAATGCCAGAAGTGAAGTATGGCAAAGAACCTTTTGTAGAAAAGTCAGAATAAAGTTTTATCTCAGCCGAATATTACATAAGTGACATCAGCCAAGCCATATAACTGACCCAGGCCTTTGGCGCAAATTGGACTGAAGGCCAACAAGAGAGAGGATTCAAAGAAAGAGAAAACCTGAAGCCAAAGAAGTACCAGGAACTCCAACAGACCTGTATTCCGAATCTAGCAGGCCTGACCTGTAGATTGCCTCCAACTGGCAAGAACATAACTTTCAGTGAGCTCTATCTACTGATAGCTAAATATTCCACTCATGGCATTAGATAATGTCTTAATTCCCATAATCCGTAATTCCCAAATTTTTGAAATCCTTTCCTATCCAAGTTATTAAGTTTCAGAACTTAGATCCCAGCCTAACATGATTTATACCTGTTTATTTTACACTTCTGTTTCATTGTTTAATCATCATTCTGTACTTCCCTTTTCTTATTGTCAGTAATGTAAATAGTTATTCAAATGAACAGAATTGGCAAGCCCTATTGTGTATCCTAAAAATCACTGAAAATCTTTCTTTAGATGTGATGATTAAATATAAATAATTATTCATCATTAGGTTATCTACTTTTGAACAGCTTGGTGCCCTAAATTATTAGATAATATGAAAAGTAGACATATCAGTGCTACAGCATGTGTTTAGATTTGGTTTATGTATTGGAAAGATACACATTCCAACACAATCATGAACTAAATTCAGTAAAAACAACACTGACTTCATAATTCAGCCTAATGTATAGCATAACAAACTACAGTTTAATATTTTGGGATGGTAATGAGTACAAGCAAAATTTGCAGTGTAGCTAGGAATGAAGTGTCTAATAATATACAGTAATGGCATAACATGTACAATGTTTCTCTATGACACAGAATGGGATTAAATCCTTGTCCACATGAACTAAAAATAAAAAGATATTGAAGCACCAAGTGCAGAATGACTGTAATTAAGCATAATACTTGAGTATATATAGGCTATATATACTTGGTTACCTTCTAACTTGTATCTGTTAGGGCCTGACACATTCCGGGTCTGTTTTTCTGTTTAAATGTCTCTCTCTGTTCTCCTGATGTGTGTGTGTGTGTGTGTCTCTGTGCTGGTGTGTGGTAATTTAGGCAACCAGGAACACCTGAGTTCTGGGGAGCCAACCGTTTGCCAGTCAGACTATTTATGCCTCGGCCCGACAGACGGCGGGCGTCAGAAGTTTCCCCGTTTCATTGGGAAAGCGACAAGTTACAAACCTAGCTCGCACTGCCCTCTTAGCACAGGGGGCAGCGGTACAACATACTGCGTTATTTCCAATTAACACTAGCATATCATGGTAGTATGTTCTGTACTCTGCGGCCTAAAAGGTGTGCAATACGCTGTATGTGTCATGGATCGTTGTTAATTATAATTTAGGACCAATAATTACGCCCAGCCTGGTACTCGGGTGCAGAAGGAAACTTTATTGGAAACAAAAACCAAGGAAAAACCAGAAACAAGGAAACAGGACTTGGCAGGGAAAGGGTCAAGGCAGGAACACAAGGACAAGGGAATCCAAACTAAGACACAAGACAACATGAACTGAGGGGACAAGACATGGGACCTGGGACACACACACACTGGGGTCACACAGGCCTACAGAGAACGGAGACAAAGACTTCAGGGACAAGGCAGGGGAGTCAAACACACCAGACTAACAGGGACCATGAAACATGAACACAGGGGACAAGGCATGAACATGAACACAGACACAGGGGACCGGAGCATGGAAGTCTGGGTCACACACACGATGGGGGACGCACCAGACTATGGGAAACATGAACAACCAGGGGAACATGGCATGTGGGTCTGGGTCACACACCCAATGGGAGACTCACCAGACCACAGGGAAACAGGAACATGGACGAGGGGAACAGAGCATGAAGGTCGGGGTCACATACTCTCTCGGGGACTCACCAGATCAGACCAGATCTGGTCAGAGTTCTGGTCTGACGACCTGGCAAAGAAACTATGATAGAACTGAGGTATATAAGCAGGAGGAACATAACAAGGTACAGGTGAAAACAACTAATTGGGTGAAAGTAAAGAGAAACAAAACAGAACAAAACTAGATCCGTCATGAACCTTCAAAATAAAAGTACTAAACAGGAAACTGAAAACACGGATCATGACAGTATGTGGAAACTCAAAAAATACTCGATAGGCCTACATCTGGATGTAAGCACTCAATATAGAAGGGAAAATAATTGTTACTGGCAAGTGTTTTTAGGTGCACAATAATTGCAGTGACTCGTCTAAGTGACATACTGTTGGTTTAAAGAGAGAAAAGGTGGATGGTGAGGTTCACCTGTTTGATATGCAAATTCTGCAATTGTTGATGTGCTCCTTCCTACCCATAGATCAATACATGAGCAGAAAGCAAACTTTACCCCTGGCCAGTGCATAATCAATAGCCATATGTGCTCTCACTAATTAAACTGCCACATTATTATATCTCTCACTGAAACCTAACACTGAACAAGAAGGGTGGAGGAGAGTTTGGAGGCAATAGATGATGAGATTGGATGGGAAAAGGGCTGAGGATTGAAAGAAATGGACCGAATTCCATGCCAGGAAAAGCAAACTCTTTATAATTCAGTTAAGGTATAATTTGTAATCCAATTAAGTTAATAATACTGAGGCTGAATAACAGCCTTTGGATGTCAAAAAAAGCCTTAATTTGTCATTTATTTTAACCAAACTTTAGCAGAGAATCTCACAGCTGTTTTTTGCTTTTCAATCTTTGTTCCTCAAACTTCTGGCAACTTTTAAACAAATCTGGCTACTTTTTGGGAAGATAAGCTCCAGCAGATGCTTGCGACCCTAAATAGGCAGGTATTGAAAATGGATGGACATGACAATCTTTACTGTGAAACAAATATTCAACTCTACAGCACTTTGGAGTCTGTTTAAGACTGAGTAACGAGGTGAGGCATTTGCTGACTGATGACTTGCCAGGTTAATGCAGTGTCAAATTTTCATATACTATATATTTAAGTTGCTATGACTTCCATAGATTAGTTGGATATTATATGTCAAAAATATAAACAGAAAAAAGGGACTATGGAACATTTTTATTTTTTTCAGGTTTAAATGAGGACAATCATGAAACTTGAACTGTGTAATTCAAAATGAGAATTAGGTCTGCATAAATTGTGTATCACAGCAATATTGTTATACCATGCACTGAGATAAGCTTGAAAAAAAAAATATTGCTGGATGAAAATGATTGCTGAATGAATAAAAGAGGGGGAAATGGAAAGCAAAAGGGAAAAAAGGGGGGGAGTACAAAGACTAGATATTAAAACTTGGTAGTGAAAACTTCATAGCAAAATAGAGAGTTGGGCAGAAAGAGTGGAAAATAGAAGAAAAGGAGAGCAAGAGTGGAGCTGGTGGATAAGTGTAGACCAGTGGAGGAGCCATTAATATGGAATATTTAAGAATAGAACATGCAGACAGAGCAGAGTGGAGGCGAGGCAAAGCTGGCGTGCCGGGGAAGTCCCTTAGTCTAGCAGTACAGACCTTTACATACATATTAATACACTCACACAGACTTCCAGACTTCTATAAATATTAAATGCATGTTAAAACAGCAAACAAAGCTAGTATATTTAAAAGACTACAGAGAGGAAATTACAGAATGTACCAAGTATATTGAATTGCAATTAAAGAAGACTGTAAAGTCTCATATGACAATATAAACATGTTGTAAATGTTAGGGTTTAGCTCAGTAAGAAAGCTTGAGAGGAAGACTGGAAGGCAACAATACAGAAATTGAATACAAAATCCTCATAACACAAATCACATCAGTGTAAGAGTTAAATTAAATAGGCAGAAACAAGGTCACATTTCAGTCCAGGTAGATCAATTCAGGTAGTTTCCAGGTTAGAAACAAAAAACAGAACCAGCATCAGGCCAGATAATTGGAAGAAACTAAGGGAAGCTCAGAAAAGGGCAACGAGCACAGGCAGGAGCAAGTTCAGGAAAACAAATCAGGCTTACTAATTAATTCAGGTCAAGCAGTCAAAAAGAACTCTTAATTCAATTTCAATTCAATTTATTTGTGTAGCGTCACATCACAATACAACACATTTCAAGGCACTTTACAAAAAAACAAAAAACTCAACAAATCCCTTGTGAGCAAGCACTTGGTAACAGTGGAGAGGAAAAACTCCCTTTAAACGGAAGAAAAAACCTCCAGCAGAACCAGGCTCAGTTTGGGCGGTTAGGGTGAGTGGATAGAGGAGAGAGAAAAGAACAGCAACAATAAACAACAAATTGACACTGAGGTTGGTGGAGCCAGTAATTGCACATCAGCGTTATACAGCTCCAGGACCAGGGACACCTGCAGAAGGCATAGAGAGAGAGGGAGAGAGCACAAACTAGGAGAGAGAGAGAGAGCACAAAGTTAGTGACATTCAATGGTGGAATATACATGTGAGGAGGGAGGAGAGGAGGAGAGGGCAAGGGAAGGGACAGGAGGGTTAGGTAGGGGAGCTCAGTTCACTGATGGTCCTCGGGCAGTCTAGGCCTATAGCAGCATAACTAAGGGATGGTTCAGTGTTACCTGAGCCAGCCCTAACTATACGCTTTGTCAAAAAGGAAGGTTTTAAGTCTAGCCTTAAAAGTATGGAGACTCTGACTCCCATTCTGCTTTTGGAAACTCTGGGAACCACAAGTAGACCTGCACTCTCAGAGTGAAGTGCTCTTATGGGTTAATATGGTACTATGAGGTCTTTAAGGTATGAGGAGCTTGATCATGAAGGGATTTGTATGTGAGAAGAAGGATTTTAAATTCTATTCAATATTTTACAGGGAGCCAATGAAGAGAAGCTAATATAGGAGAAATATGATCTCTTTGCTAGTTCCTGTCAGGACTCTGGCTGCAGGATTCTGGATTAACTGGAGGCTTTATATGGAGATACTGGGACATCCAGATAATAATGAGTTAAAGTAATCTAGCCTTGAGGTAACAAATGCTTGGACTAGTTTTTCTGCATCATTTTGTGACAGGATGTTTCTGCCGTTCGTGTCATACCTGTCAAGTCTCTGGTAAGCCGAATCAGTTAATTCCTGTCGCCCCGTTGAAACCAATCCCTGTAACTGGGGAACCGTTCGAACATGTTATTGTTGACTGTGTTGGTCCACTACCCAAAACCAAATCCGGCAATCAGTACATCCTCACTATAATGTGTGCTGCCACACGTTATCCTGAGGCAGTACCACTTTGCTCGTTAAAAGCTCGTGCCATAGTCAAGGCACTTCTCAAATTCTTCTCAACTTTCGGTCTTCCAAAACATGTTCAAAGTGATCAAGGATCAATTTCATGTCAAAATCTTTGCCCAGGTCATGTCAGAGCTCAATATCAAACATCAAACGTCCAGCGCATATCATCCCGAGAGTCAGGGCGCATTAGAAAGGTTCCACCAAACTTTAAAAAGAATGATTCGAAAGTTCTGCACTGAGTCAAATCGTGAATGGTACGAAGGGCTACCACTGTTGTTGTTCGCTGTGAAGGAACTTGCCAGGAGTCGTTAGGATTGAGTCCAGCTGGTTTAGTTTTTGGCACATTGTGGGTGGACCGTTGCGTCTGCTTGTGAAACATGGCTCTCAGATAAGCCAAGCCCAGAGAAAAACATTTTAGACTATGTCAGTTCGTTTAAAGAAAGGCTACATCATGCTTTCGATGTAGCGCGTGAGTTGCCTTCAAGGGCACAGTCCAAAATGAAAGCCAACTATGACAAAAAAATCTGTTACACAGACCTTTTCAGCCAGGTGACCGTGTGTTAGTCTTGTTGCCCATTGTTGGTTCTGGGTTGCAAGCCAAGTTTTCTGGTCCCTACGTAGTTGACTGTAAACTTAGTGAAACTGATTATGTAATCCAGACCCCTGACCGTAAGAAAAACATAAACATTGTGCCACATAAACATGCTCAAAAAGTATGTTGACCGGGAGAATGATCTCTCTTCTCCTGTAGTTATTCCTGTTACCCTCTGTGTCTGTCACCCGGCCGTCATACAGACTCAGTGAGGACGGATTAAGTGACAAACATAGTTTCTGTCCCCTGTGCACGTTTTCAGAACTCGGAACAATTTAGACCGTTATTTGGCGCACTTGTTAGAACCCGCCCGAGCTGACATTCGTGAGCTCATCAACAGTAACCTAGTACTTTTTAATGACATTCCCACCCAAACCGATATGTTAAGCCATGATATTGATATAGGAACTCACAAACCAATAAAAAAACATGCTTACCGTGAACCCCCGAACAAATGTGCATTAATGCAGCAGGAAGTTAAATATCTCCTAGATCATGGTTTCGCTGATCCAAGTAACAATCCATGGAGTTCGCCTTTTCTTCTTGTCCCAAACCCGATCAAACATTCAGATTCTGTAACGATTACCAAAAGTAAACGCCATTACTAAACCAGATTCGTTCCCTTGCCATGCATGGATGACTGTATAGACCGTGTAGGTGCTGCAAATATGTCAGCAAACTAGACCTCCTTAAAGGATATTGGCAGGTTCCCCACGTGAGAGAACAGTAACTTGTATTATGTTATAATTATATTTAAGTGCATGAAGAAACAACTTGTGTGATTCATAGAAAGTAAAGCAAACGACGGCATATGTCGCATTTGCTTATGAAACGTAAATGTTATGTTTGAGTATTATTTTGCTGTTTTAAATTTATTTAATTGTATTTGTTTTATTTTGGCTACATTTGATCAGAAATAATGATTTTCCCTTTTCTGTTTATTTTTCTCAAGGTTAATAACCCATTTGAGTCTCATCTACGTGAGCCAATTGTAACAGTCTAACCTGCCAAACTGCCAAATACAAAAGTTGAAAGGAGATTCTGGAGTTGTTCCTTGTGTCCCCTGTAGGTTGACGATGTGCTTTTTTCGAGTTAGAAGCAAAAGTTGATGTGCAAAATTCCCAGATAACTATGCTTTTATACACAATATAGTATACACAATAGTGTATAAAAGCATGATAATAATTAAAAGAAGTAGACTTTTATAACTTATATAAAGAAATACTCTTTGTAAACATGTGGCCATCTTTTGTAGGTTCAGTGCCTAATATATTTTCAAACGGCTTTAGTACAATAGCAACACATCCCGCAATTTTGAGACATTTTAGAGCAAAACACGAGCACAACTCTGGAAGTGGACCAGCAGCTACTGGCAACCAAGGTTGTGACTTCTGGTCAGTCACCTGTTTGTCAGTTGCTGTCTTTATAAGGTATCTTAAATAGTGCATAGTCGTATTACTCAGTGTTATTATAAATACTTTCTGTATGTCAGGAATCAGAAAACAAATGATTGATGGGGCCTTGATCAATATGATAGTCAAAGATTACCACCCATTTTCAATTGTTGAAAGATGCAGGGTTTAGGGAGTTTGTAGAGGTGTTGGACCCAACCTATATTCTTCCATCCCGCCAGGCATTAAAAACATGGTTCAGGAAAAATACAAGGAGGCCAAAGAGGAGGCTAAGGAAGAAGTGAAAAAGGCCAGAGCTGTAAGCCTAAGATGAGTTAATAATGGCAGGGTGTCTTTAAGCAGTCTAGTCAGGATGGGGTAAGAATTGTGGGAAGAGAAGCTGACTTGTTTACTTTAGTTGGGAACGTTTACAGACTGAGTACTTATCTTTTATTGCCAGACTGGTGTGTCATCCGAAGTGCCAGAAAACACAAACTGTCATAATAATCATGTTTGACTAAAACACTCAGAACAGAAGACAAAAAGAGGCAAGGAAAAGAGGAAAGAGAGAAAGATGACAACAGATGGGCGAGGCGGAGGCTGCTAATGATTGCGCTACTGTACAGAGAGAAAGTCAGAAGCGTACTGGCTGAGGGTGTAAATCCCACAACCCCACCCCATCCTCCAAAAGTGACTGAGGCTAAGACAAAGGCAATTATACACTCTCTTAGGCCTATCAGGCCTTATATGATCTGCCTGCATCCTCCGGATCAACTCCGCAAAACCAGGGATGCGGTGTCTCAGCTGTCTGCCCAAGCGTAACGAATTTATTCACGCCTGCACTTTAGTCTTTAAGCAGCAGCTGTTAACGTATGGCACTGACTCTTCTAAAGTAGCCTTTGTGGGCAGCCTGCTGACCGAGAGGGCAGCGGCCTGCGCAGTGGCGTTGCTGCAGAGCCAACCTTCCCTATATGATGACTACGGCAGTCTCATCCAGGAAATGCGTCGGGTCTTTGACCACCCCCGATGGGGGTGGGAGGTAGAGGACCGGCTACTAAACCTCCAACAAGGGCATCGATCTGCAGCGGACTATTCAGTCTCCTTCCGGATCCTGGCGGCAGAGGACGGCTGGGAGGACCGCGCGCTGCAAGGTCTGTTTCGGTGTGGGTTACGAAGTGAGCTTTGAGCGGAACTCGCCAACCAGGAGAGTTACCGCTCATTGAACGAACTCATAACCCTCACCATAACCTTGGACGACCAGCTCACAGCCCAACAGAGGGAACGGGCGCTGGCACATCGAGGCCCGGTCCGGCCAGGTAACCATCCAACCAACCCTCACTATCTTGACGCAGTGCCCTGCCAGCAGCCTTCTCCAGGTCAACTGGAGGCTCCGGCAGGACCGACGCCTTTGGGTTTCTCCCCCACATCCGGGGAGGCCATGCAGCTGGGCCGAGCGCAGCTAACCCCCCGCAGGACTCTGCCTCTACTGCGGCCAACCAGGACACTTGCGGGTAGAATGCCACCTACGGCCAAAAGGTCCAGCCCCCTCGAAGGTAGGGGGACTTCGAGTGGGCCAGAGCTCCCCCTCCCTCGTGGGGCCAGTCACGATGGAGGCCTCGGTGAGTTGGGACACTTTCCACATTAACACACATGCGCTAGTTGATTCTGGCTCAGACAATAATTTTATCAGCTCTTTTTTAGTTACCAAGTACCACATTCCCGAGGAGCCCCTCACCGCACCCCGTGAGGTCAAAGGACTAGACAGAACCACATTGACTCAAATTACCCGCCGCACGGCCCCCCTTTGGTTAAAGGTATCAGGCAACCACCACGAGCTCCTGCAGCCTTTCATTATGGACAGGGCCTCTTCCCCCTTACTATTGGGGCTGCCATGGCTAAAGGTGCATAACCCCACTATTGACTGGCGAACGGGACTTATAGACTCATGGAGCCCCTCCTGTTACGCACGGTGTCTAACGTCCGCACGCCCAATCCCAACTAACCCAGAGGTTAAGGGGAACGAGGTAGACTTACTCTAATGCTCCTGCCGTTTTCAAGCTTTGAGTAACGATGTGTTACGTCATATGTTAAACCATTTTCTGTTTGTTTATCTAGATGATATCCTGATTTTCTCTAACCCTTTTGAACAACATGTGCAACATGTCCGGATGGTCCTGAAAAGGCTGCTGGAAAACCAGCTCTTTGTAAAGGCAGAGAAATGCGAGTATCATAAAGACTCTGTCAACTTCCTGGGTTACGTGGTGGTAGAAGGCCAGCTTAGAACCGATCCTGCCAAGGTTCAGGCAGTGGTCGCCTGGCCGACTCCGATATCAAAGAAACAACTGCAGCGATTCCTTGGGTTTGCCAACTTCTACCGAAGGTTTGTGCGCAACTACAGTTGAGTTGTTACACCTCTCACTGTGCTTACCTCTCCCAAGGTGCCTTTTGTCTGGTCATCTGCCGCTGAGCAGGCCTTTCAAGAGCTGAAGCACCGTTTCTCCTCCGCCCCGGTGCTAATACATCCCTCCAGACAGTTCGTGTTGGAGGTTGATACATCAGACGTCGGGGTCGGGGCGGTCCTCTCCCAGCATGCCGAGGACATGGGTAAACTGCATCCCTGTGCTTTTTTTTCCAGGTGCCTGTCGGCCGCAGAGCGGAACTACGACGTGGGAAATCAGGAATTACTGGCCCTCGTCTTAGCCTTGCAGGAGTGGAGACACCACCTGGAAGGAGCAGCACACCCCTTTTTGGTATGGACTGATCATAAGAATTTGGAATACCTTCGCACCGCGAAGAGACTAAGTCCACGCCAGGCGCGATGGGCATTGTTCCTTACCAGGTTTGATTTCCAGCTCACGTACCTCCCAGGATCCCAGAATAAAAAACCGGATGCCCTGTCTCAAATCCCCGAACCGAACAGCCCAGAAGCATTGGTCCCAGAGCCCATCCTCAAGCCCTTCTGCGTCCTTGGCACCCTGGAGTGGGGGATTGAGGCAGAGGTTCGCGTGCCTCCGAAGGGATCCCAGTCCCAGACGGTGTATCCGAGGGGAGGGTGTTCGTCCCACCAGCAGCTCGCACGGCCGTCATGTCGTGGGGACACCAAGCGCGAGTGGCTTGTCACCCAGGGGCTAGGCGCACCCTACATCTCCTTCGCCAGCGGTTCTGGTGGCCGGGGATGAAGCAGGAGGTGGAAAGGTTTGTAGGCGCCTGCCCCTTCTGTGCCCGCAACAAACCATCGCATCGACCCCCTTGCTGGACTCCTCCAAACACTGCCCGTTCCTCACCGTCCCTGGTCTCACATCGCGCTGGACTTTGTCACCGGTCTGCCGTCGTCACAAGGTAACACGGTCATGCTTACCATCGTCGAACGCTTTTCTAAATCGGTCCATTTTGTCCCCTTACCTCAGTTACCCTTGGCAGCAGAGACGGCAGACCTCCCAGTCCAACATGTCTTCCGGCTGCAAGGCATCCCATTGGACATCGTGTCGGACCGGGGGCCCCAGTTCACCTCTCGGGTGTGGAAGGGGTTCTGTAAGGCACTGGGAGCCACCGCCAGTCTCTCCTCTGGCTATCAACCCCAGTCCAATGGCCATACAGAACGAGCCAACCAAAGCCTGGAAGCAGTCCTATGTTGTGTGACGGAGAAAGACCCAGCCTCCTGGTCACACCAGCTCCACTGGGTTGAATACGCCCACAACTCCCTCATCTCGGCTGCATCCGGGATGTCCCCCTTTGAGGCAGCCATGGGATTTCAACAACCATAATTCCCGTCCCCGGAAGCCCACGTTGCCGTTCCCTCCGTCACGGAGCACGTCCGCCGCGCCGGACCTGGGTGGAGACCCGAAGGGCCCTAGGTCGTACAGAAGCCCGGAATAAACTCATCGCCAATCGTCGGCGCGCACCAGCGCCCACATACATAGGCCAGAGAGTTTGGCTCAGCACGCAGAGATTGCCCCTCCGCTTCCCCAAATGCAAGCTCTCACCACGCTTCATAGGACCCTTTGAAATTGGACAGGTCATCAGCCCCATGGCAGTGCGATTAAGACTGCCCCTGACTATGAAAATCCACCCCACGTTCCACGTCTCGGCAGTCAAGCCAGTTACCACCAGCCCGCTTCATCCCCACGCCCCCTTCCACGCCTGATTGACGGGGAACCGGTCGACTCCATGTGTCGGCTCCTGCGGGTCCGGCGATGGGGCAGGGGCTTCCAGGTCTTGGTGGATTGGGAGGGGTATGGCCCGGAAGAGAGGAGCTGTGTCCCGACGTCCCAGATTCTAGATGACTCCCTCATTAGGGACTTTTACGCCCGCAACCCGGGACAACCGGGCCGGCCCACCGACCGCCCAGAGGCGGTCATTGAGGGGGGGGGCTCTGTTAGGGCCTGACACATTCTGGGTCTGTTTTTCTGTTTAGATGTCTCTCTCTGTTCTCCCTGGTGCGTGTGTGTGTGTGTGTGTGTGCGTGTGTGTGTGTGTGTGTGTGTGTCTGTGCTGGTGTGTGTGTAATTTAGGCAACCAGGAACACCTGAGGTCCGGGGAGCCAATCGTTTGCCAGTCACTGACCAAAGACTATTTATGCCTCGGCCCGACAGACGGCGGGTGTCAGAAGTTTCCCCGTTTCATTGGGAAAGCGACAAGTTACAAACCTAGCTCCGTTGAGTTACAGAGAAGCTCAGTTCTTGTGTGTCTAGTTAGAAAGCCTGTGTCATCGCTGTGTACAATTCCTATACCGTCTGAATTAAACTTCATTCTGATCACCTGGCACTGCCTCAATCCTGCTCTTGGGTCTGACTTCACCAGGTCGCAACAGAAACTTCTGACCACCATGGACCCAGCGAAATGGGAGCAGTTTTGCACTGCCCTCTTGGCACAGGGGGCAGCGGTACAACAGTAGGGACAAGTTTTACAGACATTGGTGGATCAACTCCGCAAAACCAGGGATGCGGTGTCCCAGCTGTCTGCCGCCTCTCGCACCGCCCACGGCCGCCGCTACACCCTCCGGCCGAGAGCCGTACATCCCCACGCCATCCCGCTATGCGGGCGGCTTAGGTAAATGTAACGAATTTATTCACGCCTGCACTTTAGTCTTTAAGCAGCAGCTGTTAACGTATGGCGCTGACTCTTCTAAAGTAGCCTTTGTGGGCAGCCTGCTGACTGAGAGGGCAGCAGCCTGGGCGGTGGCGTTGCTGCAGAGCCAGCCTTCCCTATATGATGACTACGGCAGTCTCATCCAGGAAATGCGGTTGAGTCTCAGGTCTGGCAGGAATTGTCACAGAGTGAATAGCCAGCGTCCTGCCCACCTTCAATGAGACCCTTGAGCAAGGCACCGGACCCCCAGGCGCCGCAGCACCGGCCACCCACCACCCCGGGTGGGTTAAATGCAGAGCACAAATTCCAAGTATGGGTCACCATACCATTTCATTTTTCTTTTTGTCACAGAATTACAAGACTATTTTTCACTAAGCTAGGACATGCCTATTGAAGCCTTGCCATTTCAATGCCAGAAGTGAAGTATGGCAAAGAACCTTTTGTAGAAAAGTCAGAATAAAGTTTTATCTCAGCCGAATATTACATAAGTGACATCAGCCAAGCCATGTAACTGACCCAGGCCTTTGGCGCAAATTGGACTGAAGGCCAACAAGAGAGAGGATTCAAAGAAAGAGAAAACCTGAAGCCAAAGAAGTACCAGGAACTCCAACAGACCTGTATTCCGAATCTAGCAGGCCTGACCTGTAGATTGCCTCCAACTGGCAAGAACATAACTTTCAGTGAGCTCTATCTACTGATAGCTAAATATTCCACTCATGGCATTAGATAATGTCTTAATTCCCATAATCCGTAATTCCCAAATTTTTGAAATCCTTTCCTATCCAAGTTATTAAGTTTCAGAACTTAGATCCCAGCCTAACATGATTTATACCTGTTTATTTTACACTTCTGTTTCATTGTTTAATCATCATTCTGTACTTCCCTTTTCTTATTGTCAGTAATGTAAATAGTTATTCAAATGAACAGAATTGGCAAGCCCTATTGTGTATCCTAAAAATCACTGAAAATCTTTCTTTAGATGTGATGATTAAATATAAATAATTATTCATCATTAGGTTATCTACTTTTGAACAGCTTGGTGCCCTAAATTATTAGATAATATGAAAAGTAGACATATCAGTGCTACAGCATGTGTTTAGATTTGGTTTATGTATTGGAAAGATACACATTCCAACACAATCATGAACTAAATTCAGTAAAAACAACACTGACTTCATAATTCAGCCTAATGTATAGCATAACAAACTACAGTTTAATATTTTGGGATGGTAATGAAGAATACTGCTTTATTTCCAATTAACACTAGCATATCATGGTAGTATGTTCTGTACTCTGCGGCCTAAAAGGTGTGCAATACGCTGTATGTGTCATGGATCGTTGTTAATTATAATTTAGGACCAATAATTACGCCCAGCCTGGTACTCGGGTGCAGAAGGAAACTTTATTGAAACAAAAACCAAGGAAAAACCAGAAACAAGGAAACAGGACTTGGCAGGGAAAGGGTCAAGGCAGGAACACAAGGACAAGGGAATCCAAACTAAGACACAAGACAACATGAACTGAGGGGACAAGACATGGGACCTGGGACACACACACACTGGGGTCACACAGGCCTACAGAGAACGGAGACAAAGACTTCAGGGACAAGGCAGGGGAGTCAAACACACCAGACTAACAGGGACCATGAAACATGAACACAGGGGACAAGGCATGAACATGAACACAGACACAGGGGACCGGAGCATGGAAGTCTGGGTCACACACACGATGGGGGACGCACCAGACTATGGGAAACATGAACAACCAGGGGAACATGGCATGTGGGTCTGGGTCACACACCCAATGGGAGACTCACCAGACCACAGGGAAACAGGAACATGGACGAGGGGAACAGAGCATGAAGGTCGGGGTCACATACTCTCTCGGGGACTCACCAGATCAGACCAGATCTGGTCAGAGTTCTGGTCTGACGACCTGGCAAAGAAACTAAGATTGAACTGAGGTATATAAGCAGGAGGAACATAACAAGGTACAGGTGAAAACAACTAATTGGGTCAAAGTAAAGAGAAACAAAACAGAACAAAACTAGATCCGTCATGAACCTTCAAAATAAAAGTACTAAACAGGAAACTGAAAACATGGATCATGACAGTATGTGGAAACTCAAAAAATACTCGATAGGCCTACATCTGGATGTAAGCACTCAATATAGAAGGGAAAATAATTGTTACTGGCAAGTGTTTTTAGGTGCACAATAATTGCAGTGACTCGTCTAAGTGACATACTGTTGGTTTAAAGAGAGAAAAGGTGGATGGTGAGGTTCACCTGTTTGATATGCAAATTCTGCAATTGTTGATGTGCTCCTTCCTACCCATAGATCAATACATGAGCAGAAAGCAAACTTTACCCCTGGCCAGTGCATAATCAATAGCCATATGTGCTCTCACTAATTAAACTGCCACATTATTATATCTCTCACTGAAACCTAACACTGAACAAGAAGGGTGGAGGAGAGTTTGGAGGCAATAGATGATGAGATTGGATGGGAAAGGGCTGAGGATTGAAAGAAATGGACCGAATTCCATGCCAGGAAAAGCAAACTCTTTATAATTCAGTTAAGGTATAATTTGTAATCCAATTAAGTTAATAATACTGAGGCTGAATAACAGCCTTTGGATGTCAAAAAAAGCCTTAATTTGTCATTTATTTTAACCAAACTTTAGCAGAGAATCTCACAGCTGTTTTTTGCTTTTCAATCTTTGTTCCTCAAACTTCTGGCAACTTTTAAACAAATCTGGCTACTTTTTGGGAAGATAAGCTCCAGCAGATGCTTGCGACCCTAAATAGGCAGGTATTGAAAATGGATGGACATGACAATCTTTACTGTGAAACAAATATTCAACTCTACAGCACTTTGGAGTCTGTTTAAGACTGAGTAACGAGGTGAGGCATTTGCTGACTGATGACTTGCCAGGTTAATGCAGTGTCAAATTTTCATATACTATATATTTAAGTTGCTATGACTTCCATAGATTAGTTGGATATGATATGTCAAAAATATAAACAGAAAAAAGGAACTATGGAACATTTTTATTTTTTTCAGGTTTAAATGAGGACAATCATGAAACTTGAACTGTGTAATTCAAAATGAGAATTAGGTCTGCATAAATTGTGTATCACAGCAATATTGTTATACCATGCACTGAGATAAGCTTGAAAAAAAAATATTGCTGGATGAAAATGATTGCTGAATGAATAAAAGAGGGGGAAATGGAAAGCAAAAGGGAAAAAAGGGGGGGAGTACAAAGACTAGATATTAAAACTTGGTAGTATGGGGAAAACTTCATAGCAAAATAGAGAGTTGGGCAGAAAGAGTGGAAAATAGAAGAAAAGGAGAGCAAGAGTGGAGCTGGTGGATAAGTGTAGACCAGTGGAGGAGCCATTAATATGGAATATTTAAGAATAGAACATGCAGACAGAGCAGAGTGGAGGCGAGGCAAAGCTGGCGTGCCAGGGGAAGTCCCTTAGTCTAGCAGTACAGACCTTTACATACATATTAATACACTCACACAGACTTCCAGACTTCTATAAATATTAAATGCATGTTAAAACAGCAAACAAAGCTAGTATATTTAAAAGACTACAGAGAGGAAATTACAGAATGTAACCAAGTATATTGAATTGCAATTAAAGAAGACTGTAAAGTCTCATATGACAATATAAAACATGTTGTAAATGTTAGGGTTTAGCTCAGTAAGAAAGCTTGAGAGGAAGACTGGAAGGCAACAATACAGAAATTGAATACAAAATCCTCATAACACAAATCACATCAGTGTAAGAGTTAAATTAAATAGGCAGAAACAAGGTCACATTTCAGTCCAGGTAGATCAATTCAGGTAGTTCCAGGTTAGAAACAAAAAACAGAACCAGCATCAGGCCAGATAATTGGAAGAAACTAAGGGAAGCTCAGAAAAGGGCAACGAGCAACAGGCAGGAGCAAGTTCAGGAAAACAAATCAGGCTTACTAATTAATTCAGGTCAAGCAGTCAAAAAGAACTCTTAATTCAATTTCAATTCAATTTATTTGTGTAGCGTCACATCACAATACAACACATTTCAAGGCACTTTACAAAAAAACAAAAAACTCAACAAATCCCTTGTGAGCAAGCACTTGGTAACAGTGGAGAGGAAAAACTCCCTTTAACGGAAGAAAAAACCTCCAGCAGAACCAGGCTCAGTTTGGGCGGTTAGGGTGAGTGGATAGAGGAGAGAGAAAAGAACAGCAACAATAAACAACAAATTGACACTGCAGGTTGGTGGAGCCAGTAATTGCACATCAGCGTTATACAGCTCCAGGACCAGGGACACCTGCAGAAGGCATAGAGAGAGAGGGAGAGAGCACAAACTAGGAGAGAGAGAGAGAGCACAAAGTTAGTGACATTCAATGGTGGAATATACATGTGAGGAGGGAGGAGAGGAGGAGAGGGCAAGGGAAGGGACAGGAGGGTTAGGGTAGGGGAGCTCAGTTCACTGATGGTCCTCGGGCAGTCTAGGCCTATAGCAGCATAACTAAGGGATGGTTCAGTGTTACCTGAAGCCAGCCCTAACTATACGCTTTGTCAAAAAGGAAGGTTTTAAGTCTAGCCTTAAAAGTATGGAGACTCTGACTCCCATTCTGCTTTTGGAAACTCTGGGAACCACAAGTAGACCTGCACTCTCAGAGGGAAGTGCTCTTATGGGTTAATATGGTACTATGAGGTCTTTAAGGTATGAAGGAGCTTGATCATGAAGGGATTTGTATGTGAGAAGAAGGATTTTAAATTCTATTCAATATTTTACAGGGAGCCAATGAAGAGAAGCTAATATAGGAGAAATATGATCTCTTTGCTAGTTCCTGTCAGGACTCTGGCTGCAGGATTCTGGATTAACTGGAGGCTTTATATGGAGATACTGGGACATCCAGATAATAATGAGTTAAAGTAATCTAGCCTTGAGGTAACAAATGCTTGGACTAGTTTTTCTGCATCATTTTGTGACAGGATGTTTCTGCCGTTCGTGTCATACCTGTCAAGTCTCCGGTAAGCCGAATCAGTTAATTCCTGTCGCCCCGTTGAAACCAATCCCGGTAACTGGGGAACCATTCGAACCATGTTATTGTTGACTGTGTTGGTCCACTACTCAAAACCAAATCCGGAAATCAGTACATCCTCACTATAATGTGTGCTGCCACACGTTATCCTGAGGCAGTACCACTTCGCTCGTTAAAAGCTCGTGCCATAGTCAAGGCACTTCTTAAATTCTTCTCAACTTTCGGTCTTCCAAAGCATGTTCAAAGTGATCAAGGATCAAATTTCATGTCCAAAATCTTTGCCTAGGTTATGTCAGAGCTCAATATCAAACATCAAACGTCCAGCGCATACCATCCCAAGAGTCAGGGCGCATTAGAAAGGTTCCACCAAACTTTAAAAAGCATGATTCGAAAGTTCTGCACTCAGTCAAATCGTGAATGGGACGAAGGGCTACTGTTGTTGTTGTTCGCTGTGAGGGAAACTTGCCAGGAGTCGTTAGGATTGAGTCCAGCTGGTTTAGTTTTTGGCCACATTGTGGGTGGACCGTTGCGTCTGCTTTGTGAAACATGGCTCTCAGATAAGCCAAGCCCAGAGAAAAACATTTTAGACTATGTCAGTTCGTTTAAAGAAAGGCTACATCATGCTTTCGATGTAGCGCGTGAGTTGCTTTCAAGGGCACAGTCCAAAATGAAAGCCAACTATGACAAAAAAATCTGTTACACAGACTTTTCAGCCAGGTGACCGTGTGTTAGTCTTGTTGCCCATTGTTGGTTCCGGGTTGCAAGCCAAGTTTTCTGGTCCCTACGTAGTTGACTGTAAACTTAGTGAAACTGATTATGTAATCCAGACCCCTGACCGTAAGAAAAACATAAACATTGTGCCACATAAACATGCTCAAAAAGTATGTTGACCGGGAGAATGATCTCTCTTCTCCTGTAGTTATTCCTGTTACCTCTGTGTCTGTCACCCGGCCGTCATACAGACTCAGTGAGGACGGATTAAGTGACAAACATAGTTCTGTCCCCTGTGCACGTTTTCAGAACTCGGAACAATTTAGACCGTTATTTGGCGCACTTGTTAGAACCCGCCCGAGCTGACATTCGTGAGCTCATCAACAGTAACCTAGTACTTTTTAATGACATTCCCACCCAAACCGATATGTTAAGCCATGATATTGATATAGGAACTCACAAACCAATAAAAAAACATGCTTACCGTGAACCCCCGAACAAATGTGCATTAATGCAGCAGGAAGTTAAATATCTCCTAGATCATGGTTTCGCTGATCCAAGTAACAATCCATGGAGTTCGCCTTTTCTTCTTGTTCCCAAACCCGATCAAACATTCAGATTCTGTAACGATTACCAAAAAGTAAACGCCATTACTAAACCAGATTCGTTCCCATTGCCATGCATGGATGACTGTATAGACCGTGTAGGTGCTGCCAAATATGTCAGCAAACTAGACCTCCTTAAAGGATATTGGCAGGTTCCCCACGTGAGAGAACAGTAACTTGTATTATGTTATAATTATTATTTAAGTGCATGAAGAAACAACTTTGTGTATTCATAGAAAGTAAAGAAAAACGACGGCATATGTCGCATTTGCTTATGAAACGTAAATGTTATGTTTGAGTATTATTTTGGCTGTTTTAAATTTATTTAAATTGTATTTTGTTTATATTTGGCTACATTTGATCAGAAATAATGATTTATCCCTTTTCTTGTTTATTTTTCTTCTAAGGTTAATAACCCATTTGAGTCTCATCTACGTGAGCCAATTTGAACAGTCTAACCTGCCAAACTGCCAAATACAAAAGTTGAAAGGAGATTCTGGAGTTGTTCCTTGTGTCCCCTGTAGTTGACTGATGCTTTTTCGAGTTAGAAGCAAAAGTTGATGTGCAAAATTCCCAGATAACTATGCTTTTTATACACAATATAGTATACACAATAGTGTATAAAAAGCATGATATAATTAAAAGAAGTAGAACTTTATAACTTATATAAAGAAATACTCTTTGTAATACATGTGGCCATCTTTTGTAGGTTCAGTGCCTAATATATTTTCAACAGCTTTATTACAATAGCAACACATCCTCAATTTTGAGACATTTTAGAGCAAAACACGAGCACAACTTCTGGAAGTGGACCAGCAGCTACTGGCAACCAAGGTATGTGACTTCTGGTCAGTCACCTGTTTGTCAGTTGCTGTCTTTATAAGGTATCTTAAATAGTGCATAGTCATGTATTACTTCAGTGTTATTATAAATACTTTCTGTATTGCAGGAATCAGAAAACAAATGATTGATGGGGCCTTGATCAATATGATAGTCAAAGATTACCACCCATTTTCAATTGTTGAAAGATGCAGGGTTTAGGGAGTTTGTAGAGGTGTTGGACCCAACCTATATTCTTCCATCCCGCCAGGCATTAAAAAACATGGTTCAGGAAAAATACAAGGAGGCCAAAGAGGAGGCTAAGGAAGAAGTGAAAAAGGCCAGAGCTGTAAGCCTAAGATGAGTTAATTAATGGCAGGGTGTCTTTAAGCAGTCTAGTCAGGATGGGGTAAGAATTGTGGGAAGAGAAGCTGACTTGTTACTTTAGTTGGGAATCATTTACAGACTGAGTACTTATCTTTTATTGCCAGACTGGTGTGTCATCCGAAGTGCCAGAAAAACACAAACTGTCATAATAATCATGTTTGACTAAACACTCAGAACAGAAGACAAAAAGAGGCAAGGAAAAGAGGAAAGAGAGAAAGATGACAACAGATGGGCGAGGCGGAGGCTGCTAATTGATTAGCTACTGTACAGAGAGAAAGTCAGAAGCGTACTGCTAGGGTGTAAATCCCACAACCCCACCCTCATCCTCCAAAAAGTGACTGAGGCTAGACAAAGGCAATTATACACTCTCTTAGGCCTTATCAGGCCTTATATGATCTGCTGCACCTCCAGGCCAATTCTCTGCTGTTTAAAACCATCTCTGGCTGGTATTACTAACACTGCGGGGACCAAAATCTGTTTATACGCTCACATTGTGGAGACTCATCCTTCTTCATGGAGATCATTGATAGAGTAATGACTTTGTTTTACAGTTCAGGTGAGATTAGGGTTAGGTTGCTTTTAGGTTTGGACAAATAGTGGTTATGGCCAAGGTTACAGGAAACAATTAGGTTTAGAGTTAGGGTTAGGTTTGGGGTTAGGGTTGGGGTTCATGGTGCCTTGTTGGACCTTATGGCACAGGCCTATAGATGTTCACTGGACCAAACTTTCACATGTAAAAAAGCTGAGGTGAGTGAAAAGGTAAGTAATGCTCCAGTCAAAAGTGGCCGAACATTATGGTAGATGATTATTGCATGAAAAATGAAATATTTAAAGGTGGCTTTGACTGAAAATACCCATGTGAATGGATCTACCTATATATCTGAAAGTGTGCCTATAGGGAATTGAATCCTGTCCTCCCATGTGCCAAATCTATGGCATTGCCTCTACACCAAGGTAGTGTGCTTTAACTCTGTGTCTATGTGGATGCATAGACACAGGGCAAAGGGTAACTGAAAACACTGGGTTTCCAAGGCAAACTACCTTGGTGTAGGGAAAATGGTCCTGGGGGGGATTGAACCCAGATCTTCCACTCCCAGGTTCTATGTTTTTGCCATTACACCATTGCTAGGGGTATTTTTCTAGCAAAAAATACTCGGCTATATAGACTGCAAGTCAGGAAAACACTCCTCTCCCAAATTCTGTAAATAAAAAATAATATAATATATACAGGATATATACAGGTTCTAGGGTCGAGGGTTAGGGTTAGAATAAAGTTAAAATAAAGGTTAGGGTTAGGGTTTAGGGACGAGGGTTAGGGTTAGAATAAAATTAAGGTGAAGGTTAGGGTTAGGATTAGAGACAGGTTAGGGTTAGAATAAATGAGATAAGGAGGCCAGAAAGGAGGGGGAACAAGAGAAAGAAGAGAAAATTTACCGAATAAATCAGGCGGCTTCCAGAGAGGCAAATGAACACGTTGGGACAGGGGAGCATTAAATCCTTTGGGTGTAATGGTCCCCAGTTTCTCTATCTAGCTTTTCGGCTCTCTTCCTCTGCCCACAAGTCCAGTGGACTCCTGCTTCAACACCTGTTATGATAAGGTGGTTTATGGAATGTAATCTCAAATGTCTGTAAAGCGGAGTTTGTATTGTGCCAGCCTTAATATTATATAAGTGCTGTTTGATACGGGTGTGAATTGTGTGTTTTGTTTCCCCCCACATAATGCTTCTTACAGAGTGTGCATGTGATAATATATATGATATTTCAGCTGTGGAGTGTGAATGATCCCAGGGTTGGAAATGTTGTATTGTTGTGGATGTTGTGAATGATTTTCTGGTTAGAATAATGGTGTTGAAATGTGTTCTGTACTGGATGGTTGTGGCTGGTATATTTTGAACGGACCAGTAGGTCCTGTAAATTGGGATCTTTTTCTATAGGCGGAGATTACCTTGTAATTCTGGATGGAAGGGTGGTGGATCTGTATGCGTGTAAAGTTACGTTTAATGTGGCCATGTAGTTTCGTGATGATGTGAGAAAAAGTGGATATAAAAGGTAGTATTTGGTCTGTGGATGTATGTATAAGAGAAGTGGGATCCAGTGGAGTGGTTGCCGTCTGTTGTGAAGCAAGTGAGCGAGTGGGAGCGAGAGAGGCCAAGGTATAATTTTTAACATAACAGAGAAAATGTATGGAATAATGTCTCTTCCTGAGACTATGGAAGAGGATTTGTGTTGCTGGCTGGAAATCAGATTGTAAGGATGAGATACGATGAAATCTAAATGATTTGTGACTTGATGATACCTAAGGTATGCTTACGATGGTAACTATATTTGTGTAGTAATGCATGTGTATCTGTTTTTAAAAAAAATTTGGTCTGCATTTTTTTGTGAGTACTGTCTACGGGTGCAAAGAATACTGTAATGTCTAAAAAGTTAACTTGGTGTGGATGCAGGGTGTATTTAACTTTAATTGCAGGATGATGATTGTTCAAAGTGTTTATAAATTCTGGAAAGAGATCAGTGTTGTGAGTCCAGGCATCAAAAATGCCATCTAGAAAACAGAGAAAGAATAGTGGCTTGTATCTACACTTGGCCAGTGCTTCTCGCTCCCACTCGCTCATATAAATGTTAGCATAGGAAGGTGCATATCTCTGGCCCATGGCTGTTCCATGAATCTGAAGTTAGTATTTATCATTAAAACAAAAATCGTTGTTTTTTAGACATATGGAAAGGAGTTGAATGACCATTTGGTCTGGTCTGTTGGGATCTGGATATTTCTGGAAAATAGATTGAACTGCTTGGATACCAAGATCTGTGTCTATGTTTGTGTATAAACTGTCGATGTCAATTGTAAACAGATAAGCTTGATCTGGAACAGCCATGGGCCTGATGATATCCAGAAAGTGGTAAGTGTCCTTTATGTAGCTGGGGTGGTTTTGTGGAAAGTGGGTTCAAATAATGATCTATATATTGTGAGATATTGTACAATGTGCTATTGCAGTCTGAAACAATGGGTCTGCCAGGAGGAACCTCAGAGGGAACAGTCCAAGTAAGTGAATCTTTATGAATTTTTGGTAAAAGGTAGAACTGTCTAGGGCGTGGGTCATTTGGTCCATATAAGAAGTTTTTTTGCTGTGACGTATTTTTGTTTGTAAATTTCATCTATTATCTGCCTTAACTGGAGATGAGTGTTGAGTTGAATACTAGCCAGGATGGGTTTGTAATGCTTCGTATTGGTCAATTGTCTATTTGCCTCCAGTAAGTACTGTTGTCTGTCCATTATCACAACTGTTGAGCCTTTATCTGCTGGTTTTATTATGATATTGGGATTATGAATAAGTTGATGAAGGGCCCTGCGCTCGGTCCTCTGTAAATTATCCGGGATGTCGGCAGGGGGGCGGAACCTATGTAGAACCTGTCTATCCATCTGGATGAGTCTGTGTGTTTGTGCCTCCAGCTGGGATGGTTGAGATTCCCAGTTGGAGGCATATGTAAATGGCTGCTGTTGTTGTTTTTTTTTTTGTAGGTGAAAGTAGTCTGTAAATTTAACGCGTCTGTGGTACCTGTATAAGTCCCTCTGAAGTTCCTCCCAGTCATATGTAGTGGGCCGTGGAATGAATGAAAGTCCTTTTTCCAGGAATTGTATTTGAGCTGGAGACAGTGAGGAGTTTAGACAAATTATAAATGCTAGATTGTTCGGGATGAGACTGCAATGTAGTGGACCTGGGTGAGTAGTTCTGGTGAGTAGCAGAAGCAGAGTGCATATGTACTTGGATCGCAGTGCAATGAACCGGATTAGATGTCTGTGCTTGGAAATGTGATGCTGGCCTATTTGTAGAGTGCCTTTAACTGTTTTATTGATGTTTGTTTAGCATCCTGATCCTTGTTATTTATTCCCACTGATAGAACAACCACCTTTGTAGATGGAGTAGGTGGTGTTTTCTCACATATTTTTAGTAAATGGTACAGGCAGACGCCAGGGTAACTGTCAAGTTGAATATTGGAGTTGTAGTAGGAAGGGATGCGATTGATGTTTGAGTCCCCAATAATTAACACAAGTTTATTTGGTTTAATTCTCCAATCTTGTAACTTCCTGTGTGGTCAAGCCAAGTGGTACGTGGATTTAAATGGGATTTTGGGAATCAAAGTAGAGCATGGCCGAGTGAAATGTTGGTGAAGGACTGGTTGATGTGAATTTTGTGAGGTGGGGGATTGCTCCGGTCGGATGGGCCTTGGGCCTACATCATTTTCAAAGAGTGAGGAGGAGGGTTCAGATTGGGTCTTCGTGGTCAATTGGACCTTATGAGCCCCGTTCATCATTTTTTTCTTCGTTTCGCTTTGTTTGTCTGGCTCCGCCACTGTATGATTACTTTGATCAGGTTGCCCCATCCGACTGGAGCTGTCAACTTTACCTAAAGGGGTTGAAGGAAAAATAGAAATTATATCCTGAGTTGCAACAGATACATTTGATTCAGTGTCTGAGGCACTCAGTGTTACTGTAACTAGTTCCAATGCATGGTTATTGTGTGCCTTGGGTGCTGGATGAATTTCTACATCTACGTCCCTCCCTGATTTTACAGGTGGGGGAATTCCGGTTTGAGCAATTACTGTTGTATTGTTAATTTTGTCATGATCCTGATGTGGAGATATAACAGACACTGTAATGTGATCTGGTGTAGGTATCCTGGTTATAGTGTGATCCGTAGGTGATGGTTGATGGTTTGAAATCATTTTTAATTGTTCAATGTTGTCATGTTGTGAGGGGTCCAAGAGGATTCTTTTCTCGCTTTGGGGCAGAGGAATCGAGGTATCCCATGGACAGGAAACTGGGGCCATTGATGTTTTGTCAATTTTCCCAACCATTTATATACTGGGTGTGTGTAGTATTGTGCTGTGGGGATATGCTCTTTGGCCTCTATCACTGTTACGTGAGAGGCTTTGGTTTGTATGGTTTGCTCTGTTAGTTGTGGTGTTGTCCCAGGCTCCAGGCTGAGGGGCTGTCCCCTTGCTACGCCAGCTTCTATCTTCTATAGGTGGAGATGGAATAAGTGATGTAGTAGGGTGAGTTGATTGTCTGAATTGTTCAATTTCCTCTGCTAAGGAGATCCTCGGGCCTAGGTACAGTGACAATTTGTGTGGTACCTGTGCTTTAAGCAGTGGTGGAAAGTCTTCTTTCTTCTGACCTTCCTCACTCCGTGGTTGTAAATTGTTCAATTCACTAGCTACAGCCAGATCAGACTGGGATGGAGGGTGAGGTGGGTTGGGGCCCGGGCAGGGATGTATACCCAGTAATTGTTCCACAGTATATATGGTATCTAAGTTAAGTCTGTTTGAGTATGGTTTTTGTTGTATTATGGTAGGAGGAAATTTGAATAATGATCCTGGAGTATTTTCATAATACACTGCATCCAATTGGTGGTGTTATCAATGATTCTATTTCTAGTGTGTTCTGTTGGTGCTACTGGTCTGATGAAGTCTGTCAATCAATTGACCTCTCTCATCATACCTGGGGGAAATGTGTGTGTGTGAATGGCATTATCTACTATTTGTTTGTGATGTATTGCTTGTATTAAATTAAAGTACTGTTTACTAATTAATCTAGTGTCTGCCTCTGGTGGTTCAGTCAGTCTTGGAATATTGGTGTAAATATGTTGTTTTTGCAGTGGAGAAGGTGTAATATGTCTAACATGGTCTATGTTTGGTGCTGGGTACAATGAGATCTGAGTGGTTGTGGAGTGTAATTATGTTTGTATGTATGTTCTGTGCATGTTGTGTCTCTTCATGCCCGTTTTTAGCTGAATTGCATGACCGATTATAGTGTCTCAAATTTTCCAGGACTTCTTTTCAGCTTGTTGTGGTTTTGTTCCTTGTGGTGCTGTCCAGTTGGTGAGAGTTCCAGAGTTCCTGAAGGAGATAGTGGCCAGAGACTCCGAAATGGTGTTAGTCCAGTTTTGGTTATAATCTTTTCTAAGGAGCCATGGAAAGGTGATTAAAAACTACTTTTATTTAAAACAAAGACATTTTTTTGTTTAAAAACAAGTAAGATTAAAGCTCCTTATGGAGTATAAGAGAATTTTAAAAAAACAGGGAATCCATGCCGTGCAATAAAGCAAATAAAAACACCTGACGTTCTGCAATCCTGTTGCTTCCTCAGAGGTGCTCGTGCTGAACAACGTGTGGTGTATGTATAGAATTTGTGAGGGAAGTGGTTCAGGCCCTCCTCACCAAACTCATGTAGCCAATCAGAAAGTCTCTAGGGTGGGTGGCATTTCCTCTGTTAGTGGTTATGGGCAACGTTACAGGAAACAATTAGGTTTAGAGTAAGAGTTAGGATTAGGGTTAAGGTTAGGTTAAGAGTCAAATAATATCTTCAGAGCTGCAGATATGCATGTTTTACTTTTTTGATAAAAAGCCAAAGGAGTGTGTGTGCACTAGCATAACTGTTTCTTTAAGGACTATTTTTTACCTTGGGTATAAGGCAGTTTTTTACTCCTTTACTTCACAGTGACACAAGCTGTATTATCATTCCCACCCACACACATTCCACACAATAGCAACATTAATATTAACACCTTATGCAATGTTGGCTTTGAGCTTCCTTTCCTGATGTCCTGATGACTGAGTGTATGTGTCACTGTGGGCCAGTGTAACGGGGCCTGAGCTGTATAGAGTCATAGCAGACTCTTATGAGGTGTGTGACTGAGCTGTGTCGCTGTATTATGACGTCATCAGAGCGAGCCCCGCAGGAGGATATGGACGCAGAACCTGGAATCACAACAGAGGCGTTTGTACAAACAATGCAGACTGCTGTGAAACACTTGGCTGGCCGAGCATTAGCCCTCTGATGGACGGACAGAGACGAATGGTGCTACGCTTGTTTGATTGACACACAGTCGCAGGCTTTTCACGAGTGTCTGTTGGGTTTCCCATCAGATTTTCTCGTGAAGTGCTTCGACCTGTTGCTGCAAACGCTTTGGACAGACTGATTCATCCCTGCTGTTTCTGCTTTCCTCCGTGCAAAAGGATCGAGGCTGATGATGGTAGAATCCGCGGTGCTGCAGAAGTGATTTTGGAGAAGCTAAAGACTAGAGAAAAACACAATCTCATTGAGCCGATCTGGGGGTATAGAAAGCCTGATAAACTGCAACTGCTGGCACAGCTGGTTGATTCATGGAGGCCCGGGCTGGAGTGACAATGTCATTTTGATGCAGAAGAAAATCTTTTGATGTTTGTGCTATTAAATTATGCAACATTAGGAAACCTGTCCTCTGCTGTGCTATGCTTACCACAAACTCAAGGTCGTCATCTGTCAGTGAGTCATCGTTACTCTGGATCACCTGGGGCACCTCATCTGTAAAAACATCCACATCGTAGCTGTCATCATGCCTCAAAACAACTTGCACATCGCTAACCAGTACTACATTCAACACATTGCCCTGCCGTGATACCTCTATGGCTCTGTTTATTACATCAACCAGCCTCTCCCCTAATGAGTGCAGGTATCTGTTCGGTGTTGTTGTCAGTGTCTGTGTCTTGAGAATTAATAGGCTGCCTTAGCCCTAGCATCATAGGTAGGAATGTCCCTAACACTGATGTCACCTGCTCCGTGCAGCGGGGTGTTGGCCGTGGACACATGGTCATGTGCAAAACTAGTAGATAGTGGGCTCTGTGGCTGCAGAGGGGGCTCTGCACTCACTGAACCAATGACCCTACCCGGCATGGTCTGATCAGCAGCATACACATAGGTCGGGTCCTCCTGACTCTGTGCAGCATCTGCTAAGACGCCGTGTTTAGACACTGTGGTGTCGTGTATAATGGAACCTATATATGACTAAGTGTAAGGAGGAACCAATGAGAAGTGAGGGGTACATTAGGGTGTAACACGGGGTGTGTTGAATGGGGGCTGGAGAATAATAAAAGCGTTTTGTGTTCAGAGAACTCACGAGTACAGAAGTATTCTTCATAAAATACGACAGACACGGCGCCCCGCAGGAGACGGTTGATTTTTCTTTTGAGCTGTTCTGATTTCATATGCGTGTTTTCAGACAATCTGAGAAAATCAGCAGGGCATAGTGCTACATTGAGATATTCAGAGTTTGGTAATGGTGGAGTGTACAACATGTTCATAAAATATGTATGTATGTATTCTCTCACGTCTCTACAGCCCAGCGTAGGAATTCATCATGTGACATAGCAGGCCTAGGGTAGTCATTATCAATAGCGGCACCCTTCTGATTGTCATGCCCATCCATTTTTAAAAACTATTGTATTTTGTCTAAAATAACGCTAATCAGCTGTTGTGTATCTGTTAGGTGAGATGTACAGGCTGCTGTTGTGTGTGTAACGTACGATTCTAGCTTTGTATGAGATGCAAGAAACTGCTCTACCCTGCTATTCAAACAATCATGCTTTTCATCTAACCCTGTGATGTTTTGCAGCAAGCACAGAGAAAGTGTTTTCACCACTAGTCTGTGTTGCTACATCGGATACACCTGCTGCAGCAATGGGCTGCTCATGTACTGCAACCGACTCTGTGGCTACAGCAGCAGTATTAACCTCTGAAGTAGAAGGTACAGAACTGGCTTTGTCTGACTCACTATATGTAGAAGAAGAAAAATAATAAGAATTGGATGCGTCACCTTCACTATCTGACTGTGGGGAAGAAGGCCCTGAATCGCATGTGTCTGACCCACTACCTGTAGAATTCTGTGTGTAGAAGCAGCTGTGTGCCGGGGGGGGGGGGGGGGGAAGCCAGATAATCAGCTAGTAATGCCTTAGAGTCTGCATAAATGTGTGCAGCTCCTTCACCACCACCACCAGTACCCACTGCAACAGCGCCTGCCTCCGTATTTGGACGTGGGGAAGATGAAGAATGGCCACAAGCAGCTGTATCAGCATCCCATGGCAACACTTGCCCTACAGCCCACAGGTCAGCAGGCGGGGTTACACAGGGTGTTTGCAATAGCGGTCTCTCACACCACCACTGAGACTACTGTGTCAAACCCTGATTTGACCCACACTGAGTGGACAACAACAACTCTGTAAAGTCTACTGTTGAATATAAGGATTTCACATCACCTTGAAATGAAACCGCTGCAATACTCTGCTCCTACTCACACAGTGTTGCTGAATTCAGATTCTCCAGGAGCTGTTCTGCAGAGGCCGTCTCTGATGCCAACAGTTCGTACTCAACAACACCAGGTGGCATTTCAACAGGGCTATTCTTGTCTCTCTGTCCACAGGGCCTTGTATGGTGAGGAGTCTCTCACTCTTTTAGCAGCCTTCAAATCATCTGCACACACACATTTCAAAATACTGTATTTATATATAGCTATTTATTATACAATGTATTTAATTAGTGATGAAATACATTTTCCCTCCTACCTTCTGAGTGATAATACCCCTGCTGGTCACTGGGGGTTAACGCATCCTCCCAGGGTGCTCACTCGTAATAAATCAGTTGCGCCATGGTGGGAGGTGTCGCACGCACACGTCTGTAGGTAACACCATACCCAACCCCCATCACTGATAATCTACTAGTAGCCAGTAGTAGCAGTAGCACTGCACATGTATTGAACGTCAACCGTTCTAAAGCTGATACGCTGTTTTTCTCTAAATCAGCCTTGTACTTACCGCCTCTACTTATCTGTCCTAAAGGCACCCACTCTCGACGCCTCTCCAGAGATATTCTACCAGACTGTAGGTCCCCAGGGTTTTCTGCAAACGCCACACAGTGCCATTTTTAAATACCAGTATGGTATTCCCCTGTTTTGCGTGTATACTCTCGCATGCAACAGCCAGATGCACTAAACGTGCAACCCTCACCATTGTAACACAGCTCTAACTTTAGGATTGCCATAAAAACACATTATTTTGCTTAAAAAACATAATGTATCTGACAAAAAAACCTATGCATTGCGTCTTCTCTCTCTTACCTTTATTAGTCTCCTCTCCTATGCACAATTTGTCCAATAGCACTCCTGACACAATCCCGTTTCCTGTTGAAACTTGTTTTTTATCACTATCCCATAGTAACAGAGCGAGAAAAAAAACTATGCAACTTGATAACATTGTAGAATAAATATTTGAAAAAAAGACGCACCTTTAACAAACAACTGCCAGATGACTCGCTGTCCACTAGCGCCCTTGACGTGCACCTGACGGATTATGCTTTTTTCAAATATAATAATACAAATTCAACTACTCTCTCTATAAAACTGCTGTTAAGTCAGACAAAGAGGTTACATGCCTGAAGGGAAGATCAGCATGTTTTCCTCTGTGTTTTTTACTAGTAATTACCTCATCAAAAAAAAAAAGATCCGCAGCGTTCTTAACACTGGTATCAAATGCAGGGCTAACCAGATGCGACCTTACGCACGCACACATGCACGCATGCATACGTCATATGCATACATCTCCACGCAACCAATAGGAATTAGCGTACAGTTTTTTTTAAATTTGCACAACCCACAACCGCCTCCAACCAATAACAATTAGCACCGCCTAGGAGTATATAACGTAATTTTATTTTATTGGTTCATGATGTCACACACACAAAAACCAGTTCTACTTGTCATTTTGTACCGTCCACCTGTTCCTTACTCAGAGTTTTTAACTGAATTCCCTGACTTCCTGTCTGATTTAGTGCTTAGATCAGATAAAGTCATTATAGTGGGAGATTTTAACATTCATGTAGATGTTGAAAATAACAGCCTCAGCATTGCATTTAATTCTATATTAGATTCAATTGGTTTCATTCAAAACGTTAATAAACCCACCCACTGTTTTAATCACACCCTTGATCTTGTTCTGACCTATGGCATCGAAATTGAACATCTAATAATTTTCCCCCCAAATCCTGTTTTGTCAGATCATTCTTTAATAACTTTCGAATTTAAAATGATGGATCATGCAGCGTCTGGAAGAAAATTCCACTACAGCAGATGTTTATCTGACAACGCTGTTAATAAATTTAAGAAAATGATTCCATCTTTATTTACATCTATGCCAAGTATAAACATAATGGAGGGCAGCTGCCTTAATCCTACTCCCTACCAAATTGATCATGTTGTTGACAGCGCTGTAACCTCACTGCATGAAACGCTTGATTCTGTAGCCCCTCTGAAAAAGAAGTTAGTGATTCAGAGAAGACTAGCCCCATGGTATAATTTACATGTTCGTACCTTAAAGCAGGCATCACGAAGGCTGGAAAGGAAGTGGCGTTCCACAAACTTAGAGGAAATTTTTCTAGCCTGGAAAAACAGTCTACTAACATATAAAAAAGCTCTCCGTAAAGCCAGAACTGCATACTATTCATCACTAATAGAGGAAAATAAGAACAATCCCAGGTTTCTTTTCAGCACTGTAGCCAGGCTGACAAAAAGTCACAGCTCCGTTGAGCCCAGTGTTCCCTTAGCTCTCAGCAGTGATGAATTTATGAGTTTCTTTACAAATAAAATCACAACTATTAGAGATAAAATTCAGCAGATGCTTCCTATACCTGCAATAAATGAATCTTTTACTACAGTAGCTCTTGAATCATCTGTAGGACCTCAGTTATGTTTAGACTGCTTCTCTCCTATAGATCTCTCTGAATTTACATCAGTAGTTGCTTCATCGAAATCATCAACGTGTCTCTTGGACCCCATCCCGACTAGACTGCTTAAAGGCACCCTGCCATTAATGAACTCATCTTTATTGGACTTGGTAAATTTATCTCTAGTATCAGGCTACGTACCACAGGCCTTTAAGACTGCAGTAATCAAACCTTTACTCAAAAAGCCTAGTCTTGATCCAGGTGTCTTGGCTAATTATAGACCAATATCCAACCTGCCATTTATTTCTAAAATCCTAGAAAAAGCTGTTGCTAAGCAGCTATCAGACCACTTACACAGGAATGAACTATTTGAAGATTTCCAATCAGGATTTAGAGCACATCATAGTACAGAAACAGCACTGTTGAAAGTTACCAACGATCTTCTCTTAGCCTCAGATAATGGACTTGTTTCGATACTTGTCCTCCTAGACCTTAGTGCAGCATTCGACACCATTGACCACAACATCTTATTACAGAGACTGGAGCATGTGATTGGTATCAGAGGAACAGCGTTAAAGTGGTTCCAATCCTATTTATCGGACAGATTCCAGTGTGTTCATGTCCATGATGAACCTTCCACACGAACAAAAGTTAGTTATGGAGTTCCACAAGGTTCTGTGCTAGGACCGATTCTGTTCACCCTGTACATGCTTCCTTTAGGATATATCATTAGGAAGCACTCTATTAATTACCACTGCTATGCGGATGACACTCAGTTATATCAATCTATTAAACCTGTTAACACAAACCAGTTAACCAGACTTCAAGCCTGTCTAACTGACATAAAGGCTTGGATGACCAGTAACTTTTTACTTTTAAACTCGGAGAAAACAGAAGTCATTATATTTGGGCCTAAAAATCTCAGAAATAACTTTTCTAAAATTATAGCTACTCTAGATGGCATAGCCCTGGCCTCCAGCACTACTGTAAAAAACCTTGGAGTTATTTTTGACCAGGACATGTCCTTTAACTCACACATAAAACAAATTTCTAGAACTGCATTCTTTCACCTGCGCAACATTTCCAAAATTAGGAACATCCTGTCTCAAAATGATGCAGAAAAACTAGTCCATGCGTTTGTTTCCTCAAGGCTAGATTACTGTAACTCATTACTATCTGGATGTCCTAATATCTTAATAAAAAGCCTCCAATTAATCCAGAATGCCGCAGCCAGAGTCCTGACAGGAACTAGCAAGAGAGATCATATTTCTCCTATATTGGCTTCTCTTCATTGGCTCCCTGTAAAATATAGAATAGAATTTAAAATCCTTCTTCTCACATACAAATCCCTTCATAATCAAGCTCCTTCATACCTTAAAGACCTCATAGTACCATATTATCCCAATAGACCACTTCGCTCTCAGAGTGCAGGCCTACTTGTGGTTCCCAGAGTTCTCAAAAGCAGAATGGGAGGCAGAGCCTTTAGCTATCAAGCTCCTCTCCTGTGGAACCAGCTCTCAGCCTGGGTTCAGGAGGCAGACACTCTCTGTACTTTTAAGGCTAGACTTAAAACCTTCCTCTTTGACAAAGCATATAGTTAGGGCTGGCTTCAGGCAACCCTGAACCATCCCTTAGTTAGTTATGCTGCTATAGGCCTAGACTGCCCGAGGACCATTGGTGCACTGAGCTCCCCTACCCTACCCGCCCCCCCCTCCCCCTTCTCTCCGACCTCATGTATATTCCACCATTGAATGTTACTAACCTTGTGCTCTCTCTCTCCCCTAGTTTGTGCTCTCTCCCTCCCTCTCTCTCTCTCTCTCTCTCTCTCTCTGTACCTTCTGCAGGTGTCCCTGGTCCTGGAGCTGTTTATCGCTGATGTGCAGTTACTGGCCCCACCAACTTGCAGTGTCTATTTGTTGTTTATTGTTGCTGTTCTTTTCTCTCTGCTCTATCCACTCACCCCAACCGGTCGAGGCAGATGGCCGCCCAAACTGAGCCCGGTTCTGCTGGAGGTTTTTTTCTTCCGTTAAAGGGAGTTTTTTCCTCTCCACTGTCGCCAAGTGCTTGCTCATAAGGGAATTGTTGGGTTTTTAGTTTTAGTTTTTGTAAAGTGCCTTGAGATGATTTGTATTGTGATTTGGCGCTATACAAATAAAATTGAATTGAATTGAATTGAATGTCACGTGATCATATGCTTGGATACGCCCACTTTTGACACCCCTCCTTGTACCCACATCACACAAACACTATTACTACTACCATCAATCCAAGAGAGATGCAAGGAACTAAAAGAACAAGAAAACCAAACTGGACAGAAGATATTGGGAAACCAGAAGATTTCTGTGTCACTGTCATGCGGTTGTGAAAGCGTTTCAATAGTTTGTGCAATCACTCTGCTGTTGGAAGGTTGTGACAGACACTGTTGCATTTTTCCGTTTGCCAAATACCTGTATTGTAATCTCTTTCATTTCTGCTTTATGGCATTACTATGTTGGGTGGGAGATGTGAGCGCATCTCTAACAAGTTAAGACTACAAGACTACAAACATTATCCCATCGTGATCCAACCTGTAGCTTTTATTTAACTCACATTCATTCCGTGTTTGGAGAATATTTCTTCTTTCTGCCATTTCGTCCTCTGCTAAAGAAACTCTTAAGCTTCTTTAAAGTCCTCCTCTCTACTCTTCACAGTCTTTACTTTAGGAGCTGTTTTTAGGGCTGTTTCGTGAATCATTTTTATCTTTACTAAGATTTAGTCCTAAATTTAAGGGGAAATTAACTAGGAGCAACTTTTAGGCTTTGGAAGGTTTATGAATATGGGCCCAGATGTTCCTGGACAGATGAGATGGCTGTTATCAAAAAAGCGAAGCCCAAATACAACCAAGAAGCATTAGACCCAGTTTACACATTGTTTCATACCTGAAAGCATTAAAAACATAGATAAATCTCATTTGTGTCCCACATTGGAAACAAATGCTTTGTTATACTTGCTTTCATTTGTGCCACTCACAACAATATAGTGGCCCTGAGAACTTAACACACTGCAGATGGACATGAATTATCATAACTGTATTGTCATCAAGCTTTTTTGTAAACAAAAGCCTCCATACTTATGTTTTTTGTTACTAACAATTTTATGACTACCTTAACAGAAGTTTTTTTTTTTTTTTTTTTTTTTTTTACAATCTTGGACTCTAAATGAATGCTTCTCCCAGAATTTCTGAGTCTATTGCTACAGCAGTACAACAACCTGTGTCTGCTATACAACTTTACCTATCACTTCAAACATGGAATGACACATCAGCTAACTCGACAGTAACATTTACGTCACACCTTTGAGTAGGTGGGTGAGTAGCCAGCACAGAAGAACCAGGATGGTGGAAACATGGACGTTTGTATAGAACCAGGTGTCAGGGTGACAATAGGACGGACACAAAGACAGGATGCAGCAATACAGCGACAGGAGATATGCAGAGCAAACAAAGATAAACGTGAATACCAGTAAAACAGGAGAGACTAACAGTGGGGAACAGTGCACAAGAGAAAAGAGAGAAAAACATGGTAACTCCTGGGTGAAGCAACATGCCAGATAAGAATCTGAGACCAGAAATGCAGGCAGGTCATGACTATTCATTTTAATGTTTAGATATAATGTAAATATTGCTTACCACAGCTGTGGAACAGAGTCATAACCAATTATTCTGATAGAGGAATTTAGTGCTTTACCAAAATCCAAAGTGGCTAAAGAGAGCCACTTGCTCTCAGCACCCTCCACGACACATCCAACAATCAATGCTCGACTTCAGCAATTTTATAAATGAGAAAATCAATTTTAATTAATTTTTTTAATTTCGCTTTCACTTTCTAATGAATTTTGCTGGATATCCCCGAAGGCGAGAGATAGTAAAGGTATGTAGATGATAGATAAAATTGAAAAACCTGTTGCTAAGCAGCTATCAGACCACTTACACAGGAATGAACTATTCGAAGTTGGATTTTCAGTTCCGGTTTTGATCTCTTATTTTGGTTAGTTTGCTGTTGTTCTCCTGTGTGACCTGGGTTAACTTTGTTTCTCGTTAGTCTATTAGTTTCACCTGTGTTAATTAGTCTTGAGTTCTATTTATACCTCGTGTTTCCTTTGTTCTCCCTCGGGGCATTAAAGTAAAGTGATGCATGTAAAGTAAAGTAAGGTTTGTTTGCTTGATTAAAGAGAGGGATTAGTTTTGTGTCCGTTACGCCAAGTGGCATTTCTTTTTTTGCCTGCCTGCCCGCCGAGTGGCAGAGAATTCCCTGTGTTCGTTTGTGCCTGTACCCTGGGGAATTAAACCTGCTTTGTCCTGCACTTGGGTCCTACCTCTCCTCCTTCATCACCACTGGTATCAGAGGAACAGAATTAAAATGGTTCCAATCCTATTTATCGAACAGATTCCAGTTTGTTCATGTCCATGATGAAACTTCCACATGCACAAAAGTTAGTTATGGAGTTCCACAAGGTTCTGCGCTAGGACCAATTCTGTTCACCCTGTACATGCATCCTTTAGGCTATGTTAGGAAGCAATCTATTAATTACCACTGCTATGCAGATGACACTAAGTTGTATCTATCTATGAAACCTGTTAACACAAACCAGTTAACCAGACTTCAAGCGTGTCTAACTGGCATAAAGGCCTGGATGACCCGTAACTTTCTACTTTTAAATTCAGAGAAAACAGAAGTTATTGTATTTGGGCCTAAAAACCTCAGAAATAGCTTTTCTAAAATTATAGCTACTTTAGATGGCATAGTCCTGGCCTCCAGCACTACTGTGGAAAACCTTGGAATTATTTTTGACCAGGACATGTCCTCTAAATCACACATAAAACAAATCTCTAGAACTGCCTTCATTCACTTGCGCAACATTGCCAAAATTAGGAGCATCCTGTCTCAAAATGACGCAGAAAAACTAGTCCATGCATTTGTTACCTCAAGGCTAGATTACTGTAACTCATTACTATCTGGATGTCCCAGTATCTTCATAAAAGCCTCCAGTTAATCCAGAATGCTGCAGTCAGAGTCCTGAGAGGAACTAGCAAGAGAGATCATATGTCTCCTATATTAGCTTCTTTTCATTGGCTCCCTGTAAAATACAGAATAGAATTTAAAATCCTTCTTCTCACATACAAATCCCTTCATGATCAAGCGCCTTCATACCTTAAAGACCTCGTAGTACCATATTATCCCAATAGGAGACTTCGCTGTCAGAGTGCAGGTCTACTTGTGGTTCCCAGAGTTTCCAAAATAATAATAATAACTGGTTGGGCCACCCTGGTTGGGCAGCAAAACAGCCCTAGACCATCACACTACCACCACCACCATATTTTACTGTTGGTATGATGTTCCTTTTCTGAAATGCAGTGTTACTTTTATGCCAGACGTAATGGGACACACACCTTCCAAAAAGTTCAACTTTTGTGTCGTCAGTCCACAGAGTATTTTTCCAAAAGTCTTGGGGATCATCAAGACGTTTTCTGGCAAAACTGAGACGAGCCTTTGTTCTTTTTGCTCAGCAGCGGTTTTCATCTTGGAACTCTGCCATGCAGACCAGTCTCTTTCTTATCGTACAGTCATGAACAGTGACCTTAACTGAGGCAAGTGAGGCCTGCAGTTCTTTGGATGTTGTTGTGGGGTCTTTTGTGACCTCTTGGATGAGTCGTCGCTGCGCTCTTGTGGTAAATTTGGTCGGCCAGCCACTCCTGGGAAGGTTCTCCACTGTTCCATGTTTTCTCCATTTATAGATAATGGCTCTCACTGTGGTTCGCTGCAGTTCCAACGCTTTAGAAATGGCTTTATAACCTTTTCCAGACTGAGAGATCTCAATTACTTTCTTTCTCATTTGTTTTTGAATTTCTTTGGATCTCGACATGATGTCTAGCTTTTGAGGATCTTTTGGTCTACTTCACTTTGTCAGGCATGTCCTATTTCCACACAGGGCCATGTAGTTTTGGATTCTGTTTTTCCTTAATAATAAAAACCTTCATTTAAAAACTGCATGATGTGTTTACTTGTGTTATCTTTGACTAATATTTAAATTTGTTTGATGATCTGAAACAAAGTGTGACAAACATGCAAAAAAAAAGAAATCAGGAAGGGGGCCAACACTTTTTCACACCACTGTATATTCCACTATTGAATGTCACTAACTTTGTGCTCCCTCCCTCTCTGTTCTCTCGCTCTGTCTGTACCTTCTGCAGGTGTCCCTAGTCCTGGAGCTGTATATTGCTGATGTGCAGTTACTGGTCCCACCAACCTCCAGTGTCTATTTGTTGTTTATTGTTGCTGTTCTTTTCTCTCTCCTCTATCCACTCACCCCGACAGATCGAGGCAGTTGGCCGCCCAAACTGAGCCTGGTTCTACTGGAGGTTTTTTCTTCTGTTAAAGGGAGTTTTTCCTCTCCATTGTTGCCAAGTGCTTGCTCATAAGGGATTTGTTGGTGGGGGGGTGGGGGTTGTTTTTTTTTTTTTGTAAAGTGCCTTGAGATGATTTGTATTGTGATTTGGCACTATACAAATAAATTGATTTGAAATTGAATAGATATAACATGCTGACAGGCCTGAGAAACAGCCCAGTTCATCAGGTTTTATACAGAAATCAATAGCAAAAATGAAACACATTTCCATAAATAAAACATATATTTAAAGACCAGACAAATGAAGTCAGTCCACATTAAAGGTCAGTTCTAATTACTAAAATGTAATATAAAGTGATGGTAGGAGTCAATTTGTGGGCATAGTGATGCAGTGGTTAGCACTGGTGCTTCACAGCAAGCAGCTCCTAGTTTCACACCTTATATTCTTGTAATACCTAGATAAGTACATACGTTCCATTAATACTAAAATACCTCAAGAATGAAAGTATTGTATGGCATTTATTATATGTACTGTATGTGTTCCCCAAAAGATGAATCTTTACTGAGTTTTGCTTTTGCACCATAATGCACCACAATGTGACAGTTTTGGATTCACTTGAAATGTCTCAGCAACTACTATCAAGGAAGGGTAGAATTTGGTAGAGGTGTTCAGCAGTAATTGTTGCCGTCACCAGGTCAAAATTTTAGTTTGTCCAATACTTTGTTTTTATGACCTAATTTAATGAAATAAATGAAAACTGGTGACATTCCCATCAGGCTCATCTGTACTTTGTTATATGCTTATCAAATATTAAAAACATGCTAAACTATGTGCTAAATATTAGCTTGCATTGTCACTGCAAGCATATTGGCATACTTGCACCATTGCTAGTATGGCTGCAGACTCTTAGCCATGTTACAATACCTGTTGTTACGAAGTGGTGGTGTGATGTTGATGAAGGAGGAGAGGTAGGTTCCGGACAAAGACAAAAACACTGGAGACGGGCAAAAGGCTCTCCTGGACAACCAAACATATGTAATGGGTCAAACAAAGGATAACTAAACACAGGTGAAAGTAATCTTACTAATGAACACCAAGCAACCCCTGATAAACACAGGGAAAAACAGGAAACCAACCAAAATAAAAGTCCAAAACCGGAACTCAAACTTAACTTCATGACACCTGCACCAAAAATATCTGACTTATGTGTCACAGTGGCTCATGGCTCAGACATATCACCCTCAATAATAATATATTTACAAAGGCCTTCATAAACACAGACAGATACAAATTCATTAGAGAGAGTCACACTGTAAGTCAGCTTGCCCTGGCTACACTACCAGGCATGTTAGGGAAACTAAGGAAAATGGTCTAAATCTGTCTGCTGGCAATGTCTTGTCTGCAGTCATGCAGGAAATGAGAGTTTCTTTAATCATGTATCCTCCTAATAATCTCCTGGTCTCAGGCCGACAACTTAAGCATCCATAACCAGCACATTTCAAGTAGAATAGGCTCACGGAGGGAGAAATGAATAAGGAAAGTGTGAGAGAAGTGAGAGTGAAATGTTAAAAATCACAGAGTGAGAGAGAGAGGGAGGGGGGGCTATTTGAAAGAAAAAAATCCCTGTAGTATAATTTGCTGATGCAGACAATACAATGATCAAGAGGGAGAGAGAGGGAAAGATAGAGAGAGAGAGAGAGAGAGAATCCCCCAATGAGCACACTCAGAGTAAAAATAAGGGAGAAAAACTAATTACCTGATGAAGTCCCATTGAGGGATATGCACATGCACACACACACGCACACACACACACACACACACACACACACACACACACACACACACACACACACACACACATGCACGCACGCACGCTCGCACACACACACACAAAAAATCTGGATACGTCCTGCCCCCTGCTGGTCTTTATATAGAAAACAGAACACACTCCACTAGAGAAAAACTAATGAGCAAAGTAAGGTAACATAAGGAGGTGACTGTAAAGACCAGACTCCATCCATCCATCCATCCATCTTCTATACCCGCTTTTTCCTGGCTCAGGGTCACGGGGATCTGCTGGAGCCTATCCCAGCTCTCTCTCGGGTGGATAAAGACCAGACTCTATTGGTTAATTAGGACAAGTCCAATGAACATATGCACAAACACACAGAGACACACATTGTGACAGTAGAGTGTGTGATGTGTAGACTTAATGAAGTCTAGTCAGCATGGAATGAAGATCAAGGAACAGAATCACATCTGTTGATATGAAGCAGAACTGTTTTTGGATATATCATATCATATATGGTAACGCATCAGGCACAGTCAGTATTTTACTGCAGAACCAGTATATCTATTTTGAAATGCTAACTACATTTTGTTGCTCATAAAAGCATCTTTGTACATCTTCCACCAGTGATCATTGCAGACAGTATTTTTTCATGTGACAATACATGATATCAACTTCTTGCATGAATAAAGTGCTGTGCTAATTTATATTTAAGGAAATATATTGACAAGATTAAAAGTCTGCAGCTGTGTGGGTGACTATGAGAAGCTGTCAAAATTATGAGACACGATGATGGAGCCAAATGTAAGTACAAACAATTTAAGTTATTACAACTCATTCTGTGTAGGAATATAAATGTCTGAACCTAATGTTGTTATAACTAGATTTATAAAACCAGTGGAATTTGAAGAAATTATTTGATGCCAGAGGCTTTCTTCCGATAATAATATAAGAATACCCTTTGAAATCTTTCTCATCACATAGAAATCCCTTCATGATCAAGCTCCTTCATACCTTAAAGACCTCATAGTACCATATCATCCCAATAGAGCACTTCGCTCTCTGAGTGCAGGTCTACTTGTGGTTCCCAGTTTCCAGAAGTAGAATGGGAGGCAGAGCCTTTAGCTATCAAGCTCCTCTCCTGTGGAACCAGTCTGGGTTCAGGAGGCAGACACTCTCTCTGTACTTTTAAGGCTAGACTTAAAACCTTCCTTTTTGACAAAGCGTATAGTTAGTTATGCTGCTATAGGCCTAAACCTGCTCTGAGCTCCCCTACCCAATCCTAACTCTCCCCTCCCCTCCCTTCCCTTCCCTTCCCTTAGTGCCTTGAGATGATTGTGTTTCTCAATTACTTTCTTTTTGAATCTCTTTGGATCTCAGCATGATGTCTAGCTTTTGAGGATCTTTTTGTCTACTTCACTTTGTCAGGCAGGTCCTATTTCCACACAGGGCCATGTAGTTTTGGATTTTGTTTTCCCTTAATAATAAAAACCTTCATTTAAAAACTGCATGATGTGTTTACTTGTGTTATCTTTGACTAATATTTAAATTTGTTTGATGATCTGAAACATTAAAGTGTGACAAAAATGCAAAAAAATAAGAAATCAGGAAGCGGGCCAACACTTTTTCACACCAATGTATATATAATATGAAAGCAGAAAATCTCACAGTTCAAATGGTATAAAGCAATTTAGGATTGAAATATCACAGCGACTACAGTTTCTTAACCCATCTGGGGTCTGAGGGGGTTTTGGGATCCTGGACAAGTTTTGACATGCCCTGACATTTGTGCTTTTTTCAGTTGCTTTTAAACATATTAATGGCTAAAGTCTGACAACACTGTAATCAGCACAAACTGGGCTACAATAATATGTGAGCAGCAAGTTTATACATGATTGTGTTTTTGAGAAAACTGTTTATGCATGGTTAGTGAAAAACTAAAGTTTTTAAGTCACTGAAATAAGGCTATAAAACACATACAGAACATTGGTTCACAACACTTTTAAGAAATGCATCTTGTAGTGTAAAGTGTTTGCTTCACAGTGATGGGAAAGTCATCTTGTTCACTCATTCACAGAAAACAATACACTGATTTAAATTTTCTAATACACTTTGTTTAGAAAGGGCTTATGCAGGAAGGTGTGTCTGAGCATGAATAGTCATGTGATTTACCTGAGAAGACAAAGACGCACTCAAAGACCTGCATAATGAGCCTTTCAGTCAATGTGGCTGAGAGGGGATTACTGCAATACAATACAATGCGGATCCAAACGCTCGTCATCTGAGTCGTGTTTTTACTCTGAGGACAAAGTAAACTCTTCGTCACTGTCTGGAACATACGAAGTGCGTTTTATGCCATTTCTCAGGGGAGTGCACATAATTACCTGGTTCACCTCAAATTATTTACATATGAACAGTGTGCTCAGTGCGAGACGGGATCAAATTAGCTGTAATGAGGGGAGAAAACGTACTTCTCCTTACGTTCATATGGATTAAATAAAAATTGATGATTTGTTGTCGACTTGAATTGTTTCATTTAAATGATATTTCAACCTTTCTAGCCATATATTTCTTATTTTTATGAGGCAAGTATTCGCTGAGATTCTGGTTGTTTTATTTACGTGTCTGTTAAGAGGGATGATAGAGACAGAGAAGACAGAGAGTGCACCCTGTCTGCTTTCTTCATTTAACAAAAGCACAGCATTTTGTTGTTTTTATGAGGGTATACAACTAAAACTACATACTTTACAGATTCAAATGATATATTGCTTTTATCTGTACGATCAAAGCTGACAGAGTAATTTAACTTTTTTACGGCGTTATCAGGAGAAGATGCCACAAAACAGCAGGCTTCTGTGAATCACATGAGCCTTCAATCAAACTTGTTTGTTACGTTTTACAGCGTAAGTAAGTACGAAAACCAAAACCCACCCAGAGGGAGAGAACAACTTCTAATGACAGTAAAATCAGCCCGTCGCATTGTTGTCATTGATGACTGACATATCCTGTAGCCATTAAAAAGCCCTTTCCAACGATGTGTCACAGTGTATGGTGGGCAAAGGGGAGGGGAGATTTAAATGGCCCACTCTGCTACAGTACCGTCTCCCTGACGCTGGGCACACAGGGGGTGCAGCTACGGAAGGAAGGGAAGTCATATGTCATATTTTATAGTGTGATGTCACTCATAAAATGTTACAGGGCAATATGGGACACTTGATTGATGTTTGTCACGATGATTCAGTGCAATATGAAGCTACTATACAGCTAACAGTTTACTGTACAGGCTAACGTCGGCTAGCGTCGGCTTGTGGCAGAATAAAGCTGTTATGAAGAAGAATTAGAGGCTTAATTAGATCGGTGGACACCTGAATCTCTATACTTTAATTTATATCAGCATGGTTGGCTGTTTTTTTGATAATATTTATATAAAGCAGTGCTACCCAAATAACACAGAAGAACAAGGTCCAGACAGGAGGAACCAACTGCTTCTACTGGCTGTTTTGCATCTTATTTTACAATAAATACCTTTTTTTATGAGTAGTTTATCTAGTTTTGTTTATTTGTATTAAAAAAATATGGTGGTTTACAGTTCTAAACATCCATAAAGTTATAGTCATTGTGCCAATGTTGGACTGTCCAAATGGTACAATAAGGTCCGCCTGGACATAGTCTTACAAAAAACAATGCTGAAAGTTGAATTTTAGCTCCTTTGTGACAAAATTTGGACCTGTATTGGTCCACAAGTGTAACATTCAATCCATTTTGTAACTAGATTGACCAGAACAACCTACATTTAGGGCTTTCTAGTCTAAAACACAAAAAAACATTTAGGTGAGGATTATTCAGTTATTTTTATCAAGCTTGTGCCTGTGTAAGTTTAGTACAGTATGACCTAGCCATATTCTGACTTTTCACAATAAACTATAAAGTCTTTGCTTTCCAATGATACCAAGCTCATCAATATAACCCTTAAAATGTAAGGACAACAGCTAGTTTAATTTGGGTCTGCATTTTTTGGCCTTGTGCACAAAAAAGGAGGGGATATTCACACTTAGTTAAGTTCAATCAACTATTCATTCTTTTGAAATAAAAATAAATAGATAAAATATCTTAGTTTAATTCTTGGTTAGTTAGCTGCACAGCTGTCACAATCTAATACAGTCAATGGTCAAAAATACAATAAAGAACATCAGTTAGCTCAAGCCAAATTAAAGTAAACTCCCCAAAGGAGTAAACAGAGTACACATTGTTCCAATGTTTTTATTCTAAAAAACTTAAAGTGTCTCAAAACACTTTTGTCTCTTATAGAACATTCAGGGAACTAAAAGAAGCAGTGATGACACCATTTAACTGTTAAACAAAGACCAACACTGCCACTAACCAAAAAGATAAACTGGTAGTCCACAACAGAAACTCACCGTTGCATTAATTCAGTTGATCACTCGATCATCACCCTACTGAGGAGAGGGCTTCTTTATCTAAATGCCACTTTTTGCAAGCCACAACCACAGGAGCCGAATGCCAAAACAAGCCTTCCCTCCGTGAGCCAGGTCTTATTCGTATTCCGCAGTTCAGTGTAACGAATCAGGGAAGGACTTCAGAGGTCAAGTGATTGATCACATGACATGAGGTACACTACCATAAGGCATTGATTTGTCCTGAAATGCTTAGTTTGGTTTACTTTGTATTCAATTGTAGTGTATGTTCATTTGTTTAGAGGAGGTCTGTATATTCAGCAGGCTGGTTTAGAAGATGAGATGGAAAATGTGGAGAAGGGAGCTTCCAGAGGGGTTCAGAACACTGAGGGTGATTCTTTGTATTGATTTGTATGCAATCCTCCAGACCTTTATGGGGCAGCAGGAGGCCTGGGAAGCCCAAAGGAAACAGGAGAATGCATGACCGGAACAGGGTTTTGAAGCCTTACAGCAGCAGCTGATATTTATTTAGGTGTGTTTAAAACTCCTACGTTTAAGCAGATGTATCCTCTCCTGGATGCTATAAAGGAAGATTTAGATCGTTGGATTCCCTTACCCTTAGTTGGGCAGGGTTGCCCTCATTAAAATGAACATTTTGCCCATGTTACTCTACCCCATGCAAATGATACCGATTCTATTAACAAATAAGGTTATTAAGGAGCTTGAAGGATGGTTGAGCTCTTTTATTTTAAGCAATTTGAAAATGTCTAAACTCCAAAGGCTTGGCTTTGATGGGGGCCTAGATGTGCCAAACATCAGATTTTAGCAGTTCGCTGTGCAACTGTGTGTAATTATGCATTGGTTTAAAAACAATACTGCCTCAATCTAGCTCGATGTCGAATTATCCCAGTCTGGCAGCCCTCTGTGGAATTTACTGTTTCTAAGCAAACTCAGTTCTATTAGGGAGCTTTGCTTTAACCCAGTTATATTAAATACAGTAAAAGCCTGTAGAATAGTCCATAATGTTGAAGGATGTGCTTACACCTCTCCTCTTACTCCCCTCCTGAGAAACCCAGACTTTCTACCTGGTTAACAAGACCACAGTTTTAGAGCGTGGTTCCATAAGGAGATAAAACAAAACTAGGAGATTTATTTGACAATCAGAAATTATTATCTTTCCAACAGCAGCAGTTTGGTCTACAGAAGGGTGCATTTTTATCTGCAAATCAGGCACTTTATTTTGAAAAATACCACTTTAACAAATAGCAATTAGTCTGACCAAAGAGGATGTTCTTGGATGTAGTGAAGGAGGACATGGGGATAGTTGGTGTGGAGGATACAGAGGATAGGGTTAGATGGAGGCAGATGATTCGCTGTGGTGACCCCTGAAGGGAGCAGCCAAACGGAAAAGAAGAATTTGTCTAATGTAGAGAATGTCTTGCCTTTACAAATGGACAAGAAATGTATTAGTGTATTTTACTAGGCCCCACTCTCCAATCTCCCCTCAGCATCATTAACCACAAGGCAGACTTGGGAGAATGATTTGGGTATTCCTGTTGACCCCTCAGTCTGGCAAGAGGTGTGGGATCAGGCTGCAAAGATTTCAATTTGTAACCAAACCAAGTCAGGTCAATTTAGCATTATATACCGGACACTTGTAACACCTCTCCTTAAAAATAAAATGCATCCCAAGGCATCCCCACTTTGTTGCAAATGTAAAACTGGAGTTTGTGATTATTTATATATTAGTTTGTGGTCATGTACTAAGTTGCAACACTATTGGTCTGGTGTTGTGAAAGAGTTAAGCCATATATTTAACACTCCCATACAAGTGGACCCAAAGTATCTTATTTTAAGCCTTCTAGACACTTGAGTTAAGGCCAAACACAAAAGACTTTAATCTGCTGCTAGGAAGAACATTCTGGTCTTTTTGGATTAAAGACCCAGCATCTACAAAGAAGTCATGACAGAACCTGATAATGGAGTGTATTCTCAGTGAATACATCACTTTCTTGATCTTTTTATTTGACTCATCCATGGATACCGTTTACTCAATCTGGAACCCTTATTTGAACTATATCAGACCTGTGCTGGCCTGTTGCATATTATAAGGATTTCCACACTGATAATGGGACATTTTGGACTGCTGTCTGGCTGTGTTGTGCTTTACTTTCCGAGTTATTATGTTTGTTTATTTCTTTGTTTACATATGTATTTTTATGTTGTTATCAAAAATTCAATAAAATTAAAAAATAAATTTTTACTGACCTGGCATGCATGCTGACATTGCTCAGTCAGGAGTTACCCTCAGGGCCAGATAACCTTGACCAAGACCCCCTGAGCTCCCCTCCACCCTCTTCCTATCATCTCCAGCCCTTTTGAACATCTTGGCATGGACACTGTTGGCCCAACTGAGAGAAGCAAAACAGGAAATTGTTATATGATGGTGACTGACTATGCAACAAAACATTCAGAAGTATTCCCCTTAAAATCTATCAAAGCCAAGTCTGTTGCTTTCTGCCTGGTTCAGTTCTTCTCTACAGTAGGGTTTCCCCATGAAATATGGCCTGATCAAGGCACTAACTTGATATCCACTTTACTCCAATAGGTTTATCAACTGCTTGGTATTAGAAGCTGGCAAATAGCCTCATTTTGTACTCAACTTTATAATAACTTAATACAACTTTAGTTATTTAAAACACTGTGCCTGCCAAGTCATTTAGTTTTAACCATAGCCACATCTACAGGTTAATTTGTTTATTAGTTTATTAGCATAGTAACATTAGAGATAACACTGGTCTACAAGGAAAAAGCCTTGGAAATGAAAATAACAAAATTTGACCAGAATTAGGTCAATAATAAAGAAAACTTAAGTCCTGAGTGTGCGATTATGCTCCATAACTTTTCTTCAAAATGTGATGTAGCAATGACAATGGTGCCACACCAATCATTATAAATGTATCTTTTTATTTATACCAATAAGAAGGGTGATGTACATCGTACACTATTTACATCAGTTGTACAAGTTTGTCGAACAGTTGAGCTCTTTAATAGCCAGAACACTGCTAATGCTTCAGCCTTTACCATCACAGAAACTAGTTTACCACCAGAGCTTGAGCAAATTCCAAAATCTCTCTGGGCAGCCCTTAAACATGATGTAGGCCTTGTAAAAAATGCAGAGCCTCTGATAGTACATCCAAAAACAGAGTACAGGCCTTGTAAAAAGCAGTACCCTTTAAAACAGGAAGCCATCAATGGTATAAAGCCTGTCTTCAATTCCTTGTTAAAAGCTGGCATAGCAGATATGTTAATTTGATTTATATTTCACCAAGACCCCATCCCTTTTTGTTAGAAATGTACTTTTTGTTTGTGTAATGTAAATATGTATTTTATTTTCGATGGAGCTTTTATTTTGACAATTTTACTTGTGTGACCTTCGACCTATAATGTCACTTCTGGTTCGTCCCGTGTGACTTTCCTCAGTTGGCCACAGGCTTTGCTGAGGAGAGGTGAGTTACCTGGGTGCTCTCTTTGGTGAAATGTTAAAACGTTAAACTGTGGGGAAGAAAAAGCAAAATATCTGTTCATGTGTTGTTTTGTTAGAGTCACAGACCATGTTGTATTTGTTTTGGAGTTAATTTTGGTTTGTATGTGTATTTATTTTCGAGAACTAGCTAATACGGCATGAAAGGTAGCCGCTCCATGTGCTAGGTTGCTGGAGCATAGGTGTCGCTTCTCATTCGGCCCACTGTTTTCTATCTTCTGTAGAGACGTGCATGGAGAAGCCGGGTTACCAAAGTCTGTGTACTTTTTTGTTTTATTTGAACAGGTATGTGAGCTCCTTCGTTCTTTGTTTGCCATTTGTTTTGCAATAATTACATTATTTATGCTGTAGTTCATTGTATATGTGTTCAACATAACACTGCCACCACTGGGTAAACTTTTCTTTTAAATGTGGAGTTGTATTTGTACAGACAATACTGTTTTATTTTAGTTTATCAAAATTTGATTATATGGCACTCAATATAGCAGTTGTCCACGGGCTTCGCTGAGGAGAGAGACGTGCATGGAGAAGCCGGGTCACCAGAAGTCTGTGTACTTTTTTTGTTTTATTCAAACAGAGAAAATAAATCCCCCCTGGTTGGCAGAACAGCAGTGGTCCTCTCTTTATTCCCCTTCGACTGAAACACAGCCAGCAAGTAGGACAGACCGGCTACTCTGGCATAATAATTTTGTGTGAGAATTCTCCAGTGTACGCTCCTATTTTTCCAGTTAAAAAAATAAGAGCACAAGGTCAATCAACTGAATGGCGCTTTGTGCAAGATTTACAGGCAGTCAATGCAGTCATACACCCCCAAGCGCTAGAAGTAAGTAATCCTCAAACCATCTTGTCTCTGGTACCACCAAATTCAACTCATTTTTCAATAGTAGATTTCTTTTCTGCCCCTGTACACAGGGACAGCCAGTACTGGTTTGCCTTTTCATTTGAAGGAAAGATTTAACCCTGGACCAGATGTCCCTAAGGTTACTCTGAAAGTTTACGTTACTTTCATTAGACTCTTAATAGAAACCTTCAAGGCCTTTATTTACCTGCCAGCTCAGCATTACTACAGTATGTAGATGATTTGCTGATTTGTAGTCCATCTGAAGAAGCATGCAAAATAGATACAGTGCACCTGCTAAAACATCTTGCAGAAAATGGCCATAAAGTAAGTCTTTCCAAACTGCAGTTTGTACAACAAAAGGTGACATATCTGGGTCACATCATCACCCCAGAAGGAAAGACACTGCCAAAAAAAAAGAATTGCTGCAATTCAAAATGTTCCTAAGCTAATTACTAAAAAACAAATGATGAGTTTTCTTGGCATGACATCATTTTGGAGGCAGTGGATACCAAATTACTCGCTGTATGCTATGGCGCATAGTAAACAACTCTCTACACATGACAAAATCATGTGGACTCCTGAAGGAGAAAAGGCCTTTCTGGATTTAAAGGCAGCACTCACTGTAGCTCTCACACTGGGTCTGCCTAATTCTAATTTAACTTTCACTCAGTTTGTTGACCAGAAGGACAGTTACATGACTTCTGTGTTATGCCAACCTCACAGTGGTAAACTACGACCTGTTGCTTATTTTTCGTCAAAGCTGGATCCAGTAGCAACAAGCCTTCCTCTCTGTCTGAGAGCTGTCACTGCAGCAGAGAAAGCTGTTCCAGCATCACGCGATTTTGTTGGCTATTCTGATCTGACATGGATGGTTCTGCAAGGTGCTGCACACATATTGCACACACAGAAAACTGCACACTATTTCGCTTGAAATGCCTAACATCAGTGTTACAAGGTGTAACATATTTAACCCTGCAACACTTCTTCCCACAGAGAATGATAGAGACGCTCATAACTGCACTGAGGTGTTGTACTCCCAGACCTGATCTTGCAGACACACCAGTCTTGAATGCAGAGTTATTTGTTGATGGCTCTGCTTCCCGTGATGTCAAAACAGGCAAAAATCAAGTAGAGTCACAAAACATAGTGTGATTTCTAGTGGTAAGTTGCCTTCTCATCTGTCTGCACAGGCTGCTGAACTAATTGCTCCTACTGAAGCCTGTAAATTGGCCAAAGACTAAACAGTACACTGACTCACTTTGTGCTTTTGGTGTTGTCCATGTTTATGGTTGTCTGTGGAGACAGAAGGGTTTCCTCACATCAGCTGGAACACCCATTGCACATCATGCTCTTGTTTCAGCTCTGTTAGATGTCATCCTGTTGCCTAAACAAATCTGTTATGAAACGTGAAGCTCACACTAACAAAAAGGACCCCAATTCTACAGGAAACTCCGCAGCAGATGCCACTGCAAAAGCTGCAGTCACAATGGGTCAGATGTTTCCCCTCACTCAACTTTCTCTTTCACAGGAAGTCAACTTACAGGCTGTGTAAGTGTTGTCAACCATGCAGTCAATAGCAAGCATATCAGGAGAAAAGTATGTGGAGAAACTCTGCTGCAAAATTACAAAAAGGGATATGGCTTGGCCCAGACAACAAACCTTGTTTACCTAAAGCTTATTTCCATCCCTATGCAAAGCTTGCTCATGGTAAAGATCATGCATCCAAAGGAGGGATGTGTACATATGTTAATATGACTTTCAACATGTGCAGCTGAGTACTGCAGAAGATGTATAATCTGCCTCTGGTGCCATTAAAATGCCATTGCAAAGCCATCCCTCACCTGATGGCCCTTTTCAACATTCGATGATTGATTTTATTGAACTGTCAACATGCCAGAATAGGAAATAGGAAATACTGCTTGACTATGGTCTGTGTGTTCAGCAAGTGGGTAGAGGTTTTTCCTTCTTTCAAACAGGATGCATCCACAGTAGCAAAAGCCCTGAATGCATGGATGAGTCTCTCCAAGTCTGGTTTAGACATGATCCCTTTGATTCTGGCAGTGTTTTTGAGGTGGTAAAATGCTGACGATGTAATTAATTTAATGTGGCTGTTAAAATCCATGAAAGTCCATGATTACCCCTAGATTTCTAACTTGACTTTAGGATTTTAGAGAAAGAGACTTGAGGTGACTGTTGACACTTTCTCACTTTCTTCCTGTCTTGAAGATAGGACTTAAACCATTTAAGGGTTGTACCAGAGATGGCTAACCAGTCCTCTAACCTTTGTAACAGGATCACAGGGTCCACTGTGTCAAAAGCAGCACTCAGATCCAACAGTACTAAGACAGAGACTGCCAGCGTCGATGTTCAGACAAATATCATTTGTCACCTTGTAAAGTGTGTCAGTTCTAATAAGTGTCTCCTAGATGGCTGCAGAGTTGTTATCTGTCTTGTGCAGTTTATTGCATGTTTACTACCCTGAACTTGGTCATTAAAACATAATGCAAACTCATTGCATTGCATCCCCTCCTTGAACTGCCACCTTACCGTGGTGGAGGGGTTTGAGTGCCCAGATGATCCTAGGAACTATATTGTTGGGGGCCATATGCCCCTGGTAGGATCTCCCAAGGCAAACAGGTCCTAGGTGACAAGCCAGACTAAGAGCGGTTCAAAAACCCCTCATGGATAAATTAGAATCAAGGACAGTGACGTCACCCAGCATAGTGAAGCCAGGGCCCCACCCTGGAGCCAGGCCTGGGGTTGGGGTGGTGGCTAGGTCTCTCCCCATGGGGCGAAGTTGTTGATGGCGGGGCTGCAGCTGCAGATTCAGAGCCTACCTGTCTGATGCATGTCACTAGTCCTTCATACGAGCAGGGTCAGCAGACCCCGCCACCTGCTGATGATCATTGTATGCTATGTAATGTTGAAGTTGTTGGTGGTGGTGTCGCTGATGCTGATTCGGGGGCTCCACACCTGTTGCAGGGCGGCCATGTGGTTGGTCCATTGATTTCAGACCCTCCTCTGACTGATGGGTCTACAGATAACATTCCCCCCTGTCCCAGTGGTCTTCAGCATGGGACAGGTTTAATTACTGTCAGGGATATTCCGGCATTTCATGCTTTATTGTTGAGACAACCTATCCATTTCAGATATTGACATTGATACCGACCCTGAACAGATTCCTGTGCTTGTTATTGAACGTCTAACCAGTGTTATAAATAGGGCTATTGATGTGTCACGTCCGGGTAGTGTGCTGAATGTGGTGTTGAGGGGGCCCTCTTTGGTTAGCGACGTGCAGGTGGTTTTAAGGTCCAGTAATGGCTACGACGTAGATACCTTCATCGATGAAGTTTCTCAAGTGATCCAGAGCAATGACGACTCATTGTCAGATGGGGACCTTGAGTTTGTGGTGAGTGTGGCACAAGAGCTGCTTCCAAACACACGGATCCCCGCACCACCGCACCATCTGGCTCTATCTATATGCTGGGCACTATTACCTGATAACACCCTAAAGGTTTTTTTGGTGGCTCATATGTCTGTGATTTTTGTTACAACACCTACGAGACACCCTTGCTGCATAATTGCATACACCGCTGTAATGTCTGCTTCACCATGTGCGATCAACATTCTGAGCATCCTGGCCCTACTGTCAAATGTGACGTATGCAAGCGCATTTGTAAATCAATGCAGTGTTTCCAGAACCACAAACTGCCTGACCCTAAACACAATATGATTCGCTGTGCTACTGTTAAATATTGTGAGGAGTGTGGAAAAATTTACAGGACTTTAAACAGAACCCTAAACACAGATGTTCATGATATACGATGTAATAATATAATGTGTAATCATGATATACGATGACGACTACAGCCAGCGGTGGATCGATTCATACAGCTTTTTGCCTATGAGTCTGGCTAAAACACCAGCCGCCTTAGGTTTCGATGGTATGTCGAAAGAGTACTTTCCTCATAAATTCAACACGGTGGAAAATGAATTTTATGAAGGACCCTACCCCACCCCAGACTATTGCGTTCACGACTCTTGTATGGGTGTTTTTAAGAAGCTCTTCCTGCCTCAGGACACTCTGGCTCTCACATATGATGGGACGTACCTGGAATGTAATAAAGCGTTCTCAGATGTGTCTGTGCAATGGCTCGAATACGTGGCCTATTCTGAAAAGAGGGTGATCAGACATGCCCTAAGAGGCGCTGAACACAAGATTGGGTCCTACTGTGTTGATGGATTTGATGCCACCTCAAACACCTGTTTTGAATTTGCAGGCTGCTATTATCACCGCTGTATAAAATGCTTCCCAGAATCCACTACCAAGAATAATGTAGGGCTTTACGCACAGTTTAAAAACAAAGTTGAAGCTCTACGGCTTCGTCACGGTGTCAGTGTGGTTGTGATGTGGGAGTGTGAGTGGAATCTGATAAAACAGACAGATCCAGTGTCAAGGCATTTCTTGCAGACTACAAGAAGCCTGAGCAGGCTAACAAAGATTATACAATTGGCCATCCAGAAATAATTGTAGGCAATTTTGACAGCATTGAAAATTACTTTGGCCTTGTCAAATGCACTGTTTTGCCCCCTAGAGGTCTGTACCATCCTGTTTTGCCATACAGGTGTCACCATAAGCTCATGTTCCCCCTCTGCCGCACATGTTGCAAGGAGCTGAATCAGGTCAGTGCCTGCAGTCACACCGACGGTGAGAGACAGCTGACGGGGACGTGGGTTTCCTTTGAGCTTGAAAAAGCTATTGAGAAGGGCTACTGGCTTGTGAGCATTGATGAAGTGTTGCATTTTCCGAAAAAGACTAACACATTATTTCGGGAATATGTTAAAACATTTTTGAAATGTAAGCAGGAGGCCTCGGGGTACCCCAAAAATGTCAAGACAGAGGAGGAAAAGCAGAAGTATGTCCAAGACTATGAAGCCCATGAAGGTATAAGGCTAAACCCTGACAAGATTGCTGTCAACCAAGATTGCTGTCACCTGCTCACTCTGGGGCATCTTGTCAGGAGCTGTCATTTCTGTGCATCACAGAAATCTGAGTTGTATCTATCTAGTGCAGAATTTGTTCATACAGGGTAAAGTCTGAGGGGGTTTTGGGGGCCTGGACAAATTTTGACATGTCCTGACATTTGTGCTTTTTTCAGTGTCTTTTAAACATATTAATGTCTAAAGTCTAATAACACTGTAATCGGCACAAAATTGGCTACAATAATATGTGAGCAGCAAGTTTATACATTGTGTGTGATTGTGTTTTTGAGAAAAAAGTGTTTATGCATGGTTAGTGAAAAACTACAATTTTTTACTCACTGAAATAAGACCATAAAACACAAACAGAACATTGGTTCACAAGACTGGAGACCTGCATGTTATAGGCAAAAGTGTTTACTTCAGAGTGTTGTGAATGTCATCTTGTTCACACATTCACAGTAAACAATACACTGATTTAAATTTTCTAAGACACTTTTAGTCCAGAAAGTCCATATGCAAGAAGGTGTGTCTCAGGATGAATAGTCGTGTGATTTACCCGAGAAGACAAAAGACGCACTGAACGACCAGACAAAGACGCGCATAATGAGCCTTTCAGTCAATGTAGCTGAGAGGGGATTAGTGCAGCACAATACAAAACAATGAGGAGCCAAACAATCCTCATTTGAGTTAAAATCAGTGTTTTTACTCTGACGACAAGCTAAACTATTTGTCTCTGTGTGGAATATAAGAAGCGCTTCTTCATGTCCGTGACGCGCCATCATCCAAACGCGCAGAAATAGTGAGTAAATTCTATGATGAAGTTTGACGTTTTATGTCATTTCTCAGGGGCGTGCACATATTTACCTGGTTCACCTGAGATTATTTACATGTGAACAGTGAACAGAGTACAAGGCGGGACCACATTACCTGTAATGAGGTGAGACAGGAAAAAATGGACTTCTCCTTACGTTTATACCGATTAAATAAAAAGTGATGATTTGTTTTCGACTTGAATTGTTTCATTTAAAAGAAAACATTTCAAGCTTTCTAGCCATCTAATTCTTATTTTTATGAGGCAAGTATTCGCTGAGATTCTAGTTGTTTTATTTACGCGTCTGTGAAGAGAAATGGCAGAGACAGAAATGTCCGAGAGCGCACCCTGTCTGCTTTCTTTATTAAAAAAAGCACAATGTTTTGTTTTTATTATGATGGTATACAACTAAACCTAGACCCTTTACAGATTTGAGTGATATATTTCATTTATCTGTACGATCAGAATTGACGGAGTAATTTAAGTTTGTTTTGGCATTATCAGGAAAAGATGCGTCAAAACGCGCCGGCGCGTGCGTCGAACCCAGAGGGTTAAGGAGACAATTAGTTAGCGTGGCTCATAGCTCAGACTGATGGAAAACACACGCTCAGAAGATCTCCAGGCAGTGGCATGTGAGACTGAGGCTCCTCCTCAGTGAGAGACTTGATAATGAGTAGGGGGTCCATGACGGTGAGTATTCAGATCCTTCCTACGGAGATCCAGAATCCATCTGCTCTTGCATCCACACAGGTCAGTATTTACATCCGTGAGAGTGAGTGCACCAAATCCTCCAACACAGTGAAGTGAAGATCCAAAATCCAGTGAACGGTATACACACAATCCTCTTCTAGAATCTCAACAGAAAACTCTCAGGGCAGCCAGGGAAGCAAAGACTGAAAAACTCATAGTTCAGTAGTTCTGGTCGCTGGCGAACAGGCCGTCGAAAAATGGAAAGCACTAAGCAAGCTCTGGAGAAAACAGGAGTGGCCAAACAAGGAGAGAGCAGGTCTGCTTCAACAACATTCTGGCAAAGGCTGATGGGTGAAACCTCCTTATAAAGAAATACCAGGAGCCGGTAATGAGGCACAGATGAAGTCACTTAGTAAATGAGCCAAAGAGAGAACTGAGAGCAAGAGCAGTAACCGACAAGAACCAGGAGGTGGCTATCAACCAGGAAGTAGAGTCAGACCCTGACATCCACATGCACAAAAGTTGGTTATGGAGTTCCACAAAGCTCCTGTGCTAGGACTGATTCTGTTCACCCTGTACATGCTTCCGTTAGGCTATGTCATTAGGAAGCACTCTATTAACCCTCTGGGGTCGACGCACGCGCCGGCGCGTTTTGACGCATCTTTTTCTGATAAGGCCGAAACAAACTTAAATTACTCCGTCAATTCTGATCGTACAGATAAAAGAAGTATATCATTCAAATCTGTAAAGGGTCGACTTTTAGTGGTATACCATCATAATAACAACAAAACGTTGTGCTTTTTTTAAATAAAGAAAGGCGACAGGGTGCGCTCTCGGACTTTTCTGTCTCTGCCATTTCTCTTCACAGACGCGTAAATAAAACAACCAGAATCTCAGCGAATACTTGCCTCATAAAAATAAGAATTATATGGCTAGAAAACTTGAAATGTTTTCTTTTAAGTGAAACAATTCAAGTCAAAAACAAATCATCACTTTTTATTTAATCCGTATGAACGTAAGGAGAAGTCCGTTTTTTCCCGTCTCACCTCATTACAGGTAATGCGGTCCCGCCTTGTACACTGTCCACTGTTCACATGTAAATAATCTCAGGTGAACCAGGTAAATATGTGCACGCCCCCGAGAAATGACACAAAATATCAAACTTCATCATAGAATTTACTCACTTTTTCGGCCCGTTTGGATGATGGCGCATTACGCACGTGAAGCGGCGCTCCTTACATTCCACACAGAGACAAATAGTTTAGCTTGTCCTCAGAGTAAAAACACTGATTTTAATTCAAATGAGGATCGTTTGGCTCCTCATTGGGTTGTATTGTACAGCACTAATCCGTCCCATCTACATTGATTGAAAGGCTCATTATGCGTGGCTTTGTCTGGTCGTTCAGTGCGTCTTTTGTGTTCTCAGGTAAATCACATGACTATTCATCCTCAGACACACCCTCTTGCATATGGCCTTTCTGGACAAAAAGTGTCTTAGAAAATTTAAATCAATGTATTGTTTACTGTGAATGTGTGAACAAGATGACATTCACAACACTGAAGTAAACACTTTAGCCTGCAACATGCAGGTCTCCAAAGTCTTGTGAACCAATGTTCTGTTTGTGTTTTATGGTCTTATTTCAGTGAGTAAAAAATTGTAGTTTTTCACTAACCATGCATAAACACTTTTTTCTCAAAAACACAATAATGTATAAACTTGATGCTCACATATTATTGTAGCCAATTTAGTGCTGATTACAGTGTTATCAGACTTTAGACATTAATATGTTTAAAAAACACAGAAAAAAGCACAAATGTCAGGACTGGTCAAAATTTGTCCAGGCCCCAAAAACCCCCTCAGACCCCAGAGGGTTAATTACCACTGCTATGCAGATGACACTCAGCTGTATCTATCTATGAAACCTGTTAACACAAACCAGTTAACCAGACTTCAAGTGTGTCTAACTGACATAAAGGCCTGGATGACCAGTAACCTCCTACTTTTAAATTCAGAGAAAACAGAAGTTATTGTATTTGGGCCTAAAAACTTCAGAAATAACTTTTATAAAATTATTGCTACTTTAGATGACATAGCCCTGGCCTCCAGCACTACTGTGAAAAACCTTGGAGTTATTTTTGACCAGAACATGTCCTTTAACTAACACATAAAACAAACCTCTAGAACTGCCTTCTTTCACCTATATTTCTTCTATATTAGCTTCTCTTCATTGGCTCCCTGTAAAATACAGAATAGAATTTAAAATCCTTCTTCTCACGTACAAATCCCTTCATGATCAATCTCCCTCATACCTTAAAGACCTCACAGTACCATATTATCCCAATAGACCACTTCGCTCTCAGAGTGCAGGTCTACTTGTGGTTCCCAGAGTTTCCAAAAGCAGACTGGGAGGCAGAGTCTTTAGTTATCAAGCTCCTCTCCTGTGGAACCAGCTCCCAGCCTGGGTTCAGGAGGCAGACACTCTCTGAACTTTTAAGGCTAGACTTAAACCTTCCTCTTTAACAAAGCATATAGTTAGGGCTGGCTTCAGGCAACCCTGAACCATCCCTTAGTTATGCTGCTATAGGCCTAGACTGCCCAAGGACCATCGGTGCACTGAGCTCCCCTACCCTTACCCCCCCCCCCCTTCCCTTCCCCTCCCCTCCCTTCCCCTCTCCTCCCCCTCACATGTATATTCCACCACTGAATGTCACTAACCTTGTGCTCTCTCTCCCCTAGTCTCTCTCTGTTCTCTCTGTACCTTCTGCAGGTGTCCCTGGTCCTGGAGCTGTATATTGCTGATGTGCAGTTACTGGTCCCACCAACCTGCAGTGTCTATTTGTTGTTTAATGTTGCTGTTCTTTTCTCTCTGCTCTATCCACTCACCCCAACCGGTCGAGGCAGATGGCCGCCCAAACTGAGCCCGGTTCTGCTGGAGGTTTTTTCTTCCATTAAAGGGAGTTTTTCCTCTCCACTGTCGCCAAGTGCTTGCTCACAAGGGAATTATTGGGTTTTTAGTTTTAGTTTTTGTAAAGTGCCTTGACATGATTTGTATTGTGATTTGGCGCTATACAAATAAAATTGAATTGAATTGAATTGAATTGAAGTGGCAGTTTGAACCGCTTTCTCAAAACTGCACCACATGATATGATGTAGGCAGAGGAGGAAGTAGAACTTGGCTAATTGCTGCTGGTAGTTATTTTTGAATGGTCGCATTTTGCTATTTGGAGTTAGTTTTCTGGTGTTTTTTGGTAATTTTTCTGTTCTTTAATAATCTTTAATAATGTTACTGCTGCTAATACTATTATGGTTCAATTTGCATATCTGGTACTGTTACTGCTGTTAATTTATCATTACCATAAGTTTCTCCTCAGATTGTTACTGTTACTGCTGCTATTTTCATCACTTGTTTTTATTCAACTTGCACATCGGTTACTTTGCACATAAGCCAATATTCCACACCTAACTTGCACTACCATTGTACATAGCCTATATCTCTATTTCTTTATTGTTATATTTTTTCATGATTTCCTCTGAACATAGTGCCTATACTTAGTATTTCTCTAGTTTATACCTTGTTACTTTTATTTGGCATTCACTGTGGACAGCAAAGAAAGAATTTCATTGCACAGGGAAACATGCTTTCCTTACTGTGCATATGACAATAAACACTTTGAATCTTGAATACGTAAAGTGAGTCCAGAGAATATTAAAAGTACATTTACTTTGGTTCAAAGTGTATTAGGAATACACTATAATTTAACAATTTATAATTTAACATAATTCAATGTCTATATATTTTTTACATTATACATGAAATGTTTTAAGTATATTTTAACAGTAGTGTACTATTTTGGTAAGCAAAAGTACCCAATAATACGTAAAAAATATGTTTTTAATGTACTAAAGCAGCTTTTATAGTGCAGCTTCCAGTGTATTAAGTGCAACTTAAGTGGTTTCATTTAACACAACTTCAAGTATAATGAAATTTAACATTTAAATATACTCAATATACTTTTAGAAAATATGCAGAATTTTTCACTTGGGTATTTATGACAAAGACTCCCAATTTGCTTGCCAAAGAGGGATTTGTTGCTTGAAGAAGATTCCTTCGATGAGTCCAAGCATGAGCAAACACAGACAGCTAGAGGGACAGAAAGACAGACAGACAGACACACACACACACACACACACCTCTGTTAGGTGTGAGGGTTGAGGATCTCTAAACCAGGGAGGATTAATGTCACAGCAACCTTTCATTACAACCTCTCTCTACATTTATACAGATTATTTATATATACTGTATATTAGGGCTGTCAAACAATAAAATATTTAATCGTGATTAATCATGATTAATCGTGATGATTGTCACGAGTTAACTTGTGATTAATCGCAACTTAATGATGTGCCATTATGTTGCGATTAATCACAAGTTAACTCCATCTGTTCTAAATGGACCTTAGATTAATACTTTACAAGTTTTTAATACTCTAACCAACATGGGCATGAACAAACATGGATGCTTTATGCAAATGTATGTTTATTATTAGTGCAACTATCCTAAACATACAGCATAAAGAACATAGACATGTTTCAAAGACATTAGATATGTTTTTCAAAGAATGTGTCTATTAAACACATGGAAAAATAAGAACATAGAAAAAACACAAGTTCCCATTATTTCTCTTTCTTTGCACTGAGCCATTTGCTGAAACAGACAAGCCTGTTTACATTTTCAGATGACAGGACAACTCACTTTTTCTGAACAACATGCCTTGACAGTGAAAACAATCTTTCACAAGGTATGGATGTGGCAGGTGTTGCTAAGTATCTGCAGACATTGTTTTGTAAATGAATTTACTGTTTAGAAGACCTTTTTCTTTCTCCATTTCTGTTTGCTGCTGCACTCTTTATTGTATATAGCTGCATTTTTGACTTCTCCTAGTACGGGCCAGGCCACGGGTCAAACAGGAAATGCGCGTTAATAAAATTAGTGCCATTAATGCCAGTTTGTGTTAACAATGCAACCACAAGGGGGAACAGTCCAGTGTCTTCATGTGCCGGTACCAAGTCCGGGTAAATGTTGCGTCAGGGTTGTGTCAGGAAGGGCATCTGACGTATAATTTAAGCCAAATCAAATATGCGAATCACAAATATGACTTCCATGCAGGATCGGCCGCAGCCCAGGTTAACAACGACCACAACTGGTGCTATTGACCTACAGCGTGCCAGTGGAAATTGGACTACTGTTGGTCGAAGAAGGAGAGGAGGAAGGCGTTTTCGTAGGCAAAGAGAGAAGAGGAAGGGAAGGAGTATAGGACTTTGAGTAGGGACTTTGTCAGGGAAAACTCGAGAGTTGGCTGATATGATGGAGAGAAGAAAGGTGGATATCTTGTGTGTCCAGGAGACCAGGTGGAAAGGTAGCAAGGCTTAAAGATTAGGAGCAGTGTTCAAGCTGTTTTATCATGGTGTGGATGGAAAGAGGAATGGAGTAGGAGTTATCCTGAACAAGGATTTTGCTAGGAATGTTCTGGAGGTGAAGCTGGAAGTTGAAGGTGTGATGTTGAATGTTGTCAGTGGTTATGCCCCACAGGTAGGATGTGAGTTAGAAGACAAGAAGAATTCTGGAGGGAGATGGATGAGGTGATCCAGGGTATCCCTAGTGGTGAGAGAGTGGTGATTGGGGCAGACTTCAATGGACATGTTGGTGAGGGAAACAGAGGTGATGAGGAAGTTTGGTATGCAGGACAGGAATGCAGAATGACAGATGGTAGTAGACTTCACAAAAAGGATGGAAATGGCTGTAGTGACCACATTTTTCCAGAAAAGAGAGGAGCATAGATTGACATATAAGAGTGGAGGCAGGAGCACGAAAGTTGATTACAACTTGTGCAGACGTTTCAACCTGAAAGAGATCAGTGACTGCAAAGTAGTGGCTGGGGAGAGTGTAGACAGACAGCATAGGATGGTGGTGTGTAGGATGACTCTGGTGATGAGGAAGATGAAGAGGACAAGGGCAGAGCAGAGGACCCAGTGGTGGAAGCTGAAAAAGGAAGCGTGTTGTGTGGCTTTCAGGGAGGAGCTGAAACAGACTCTTGGAGGTCAGGAGGTTCTTCCAGATGACTGGACAGCTACAGCTAAAGTGATCAGGGAGACAGGTAGGAGGGTATTTGGTGTGTCATCTCGAAAGAGGAAAGCAGATAAGGAGACTTGGTGGTGGAATGAGGAAGTTCAGGAGTGTGAGAGAGGAAAAGGTTAGCTAAGAAGAAGTGGAACACTGAGAGGACAGAAGAGAACAGACAGGAGTAGAGGGAGATGCAGCGTAAGGTGAAGGTAGAGGTGGCAAAGGCCAAACAAAGGGCATATGAGAATTTGTATGATAGGTTGGACGGTAAGGAGGGAGAGGTGGATTTGTACAGGTTGGTGAGGCAGAGAGGCAGAGATGGGAAGGATGTTCAGCAGGTTAGGGTGATCAAGGACAGGGATGGAAATGTGTTGACAGGTGCCACAAGTGTGATGGAAAGATGGAAGGAATATTTTGAAGAGTTGATGAATGACGAAAATGTTAGAGAGCACAGGGTAGAAGAGGTGACTGTTGTGGAGCAGGAAGTAGCAAAGATCAGTAAGGATGAAGTGAGGAAGGCATTGAAGAGGATGAAGAGTGGAAAGGCAGTTGGTCCTTCCATACCTATGGAGGTATGGAAGTGTTTAGGAGAAGTGGCAGTAGAGTTTTTGACTGGGCTACTTAACAAGATCTTGAAGAGTGAGAGGATGCCTGAGGAATGGAGGAGAAGTGTACTCGTGCCCATTTTTAAGAACAAGGGAGATGTGCAGAGCTGTGGAAACTACAGAGGAATAAAGCTGATGAGTCACACAGTGAAGTTATGTGAAAGAGTAGTGGAGGCTAGGCTGAGGTCAGAAATGAGCATTTGTGAGCAGCAGTATGGTTTCATGCCAAGAAAGAGCACCACAGATGCAATATTTGCTTTGAGAATGCTGATGGAGAAGTACAGAAAAGGCCAAAAGGAGCTGCATTGTGTCTTTGTAGATTTGGAAAAAAGTGTATGACAGGGTGCCGAGAGAGGAGCTGTGGTTTTGTATGAGGATGTCTGGACGTCTGGAGTATGTTTGAGTGATGCAGGACATGTATGAGAGCTGTAAGACAGTGGTGAGGTGTGCTGTAGGGGTGACAGAGGAGTTCAAGGTGGAGGTGGGACTGCACCAAGGATCGGCTTTGAGCCACTTCTTGTTTGTTGTGGTGATGGACAGGCTGACAGATGAGGTTAGGTTTGCTGTGGCGACCCCTGAAGGGAGCAGCCGAAAGGAAAAGAAGAAAATGAGTTTGTATGAATGAGTTTCATTCATACATAATACATCTCATTTCACACTGGTTCTCCACAAAATAGAAATAGTTCATCTGTGTACTCAGTTAATACTAAAAAAATTATACACATACATAAATATATATTCATTCATACACAATACATCTCATTTCACACTGGTTCTCCACAAAATAGAAATAGTTCATCTGTGTACTCAGTTAATACTAAAAAAATACATTTCTCATGTTCAGGTGTATACCATAATTGTAAATTGAGACTAAATTTTATTCAGGTAACGACAAAGTGCATTGCTTAACAAAAACAATAGTAAAAGCAGTCAGTGATAATTTGACCTATTTATTCAATCTGCTCTTCCTAGTTTTACAGTGTAACGTTCACGACTCCATCTGTGTTTTTATGTGTTTATCAGTGTAGATTTGGGCTCTATCTGTGAAGACACCGATAAACCCCTGGATCCACGTGAAAGCGAACAAAAGAGAAGTTTTCCAGGTGTTGTTTGCGGCTCCGCCCCCTTCGCCCCCTCGGGCTGCAGGGAGCTGAGCAGGGAGGAGCGGGGGAGGCTGGCCCACCGACTCACCGATGCTCCTGAGTTCTTTTGGGCAGTGAGGACACCCACTGTCCCGAGAGAACAGTCAGGGCGCTGCTCAGCTCAGTTGGCTCCGGACGAATTTGCCCATTTTTCGATACATATTATTTTTCAGAAGAAACTTTTTTAACCTAGGCTATCTGATTAGCAGCGGCATCACGGAGCCTTCTGCACTCAGGATGTCGGAGTTTTCCGTGAATGACCACCTCGAAGGGATTTTATCAGATTTTGAAGGTATGTAGGCTATAATATTGGATTGCTTCACTCCTGCCTGTTTTATTGAAGTTTCAGACAACGAAATATAGTGTTGCGGCTGCAGGCTGGAAATAAAGTACCTTAAAATCTGTAGCCTACTTTATTGTTAAGTAGTTTTATGGATTTCCAGTTCAGGAGCGCAAAAACACACCAAATGCAGTAGTACACAGAGCAGTTTCCTGTTTTCTCACAACACACTTAAACTGATGCACAAAATCAGTAAATCAACATATAATTTACATGTGTGTACGTGTGTGTGTGTAGGCTATATAAATGTATCTTATAATTACTGCAATCATATGTTAGGCAGCATTAGTAGCATGGTTGAAGAAAAGCCTCGAGAAACTTGTGTGTGCTTACTGCTGCCTGTCAGTGTTTGGAGGGGGATAAGTGTATCCCAATAGCAGACAATAGTATCTTTTAGAAACAGTAAATTCAGCCCTGTGAATGAGCTGCCTGTGCTTCAAAGACTAGATTAGTCTTTGTTAGATCTGTCCTGACTTGGCTTAATGTACAAAGTTGAAGCCCCTCAGTTCAAATCCACAGAAATGAAGCATGACTTGCTGAAGTTTTTATCTGCAACTAATATAGGATGTATATTTAATTAAGTGTTTTTTCTACCTTTATTCTACAAAAGTTTATATATAACATTTCAGTTATTCAATAAATGAATACTTAATACATCAAGTGGCAGGAGATAAACTGGATGGGTTGAGATTGAGATAAACACAAAACAAAACCACAAAAAAGCAACAACTGAGAAAACACGAATTTGTAAAATATACCTGAACAAAAAGGAGCTCATGTAGACTATTAGCTCATCTCAACATGGCTAATAAGTAAATAGAGTGGTTTAGAGCTTTAGAGTGAGTAATGCTGGATTTTGAAGCTAATATCAATATTGATATTTTAGAGTTAAATAATCCTGTACCCATTAGATCAGCCAATATTTATACAATAGGATGGTCCTAGAGTCAGGACTTTCAGAGTTGATTCAGATATAAGCTGTTTGTCATTGTAGTTCATACTTTTTCTCATATTTAGACATTTTCATTTTAAAAGACATTTTTGTTGCACAACCTAACATTAAAACTGATGTAATATGCCTTATCTCCTATATGTATGAGCGATATAATATTCACACCTCTGACCAGTTAGTGCCAGTTCAGCATACCTGAGAGAGCAACTACCTCACACTAAGCCCAGGTAAATAGAAACACTGTGCATCCATCTCTCTTGCTGCTGACGGCACTGTCAGCTGAACAGTTATTCACACTGGACAATAGTAGAGGGGTTTCTACTAGCCTCTTGTTTAGTAAATTCAATCTGGGGCTGAGTGATGTGAATTCAATTCAATTCAATTCAATTTTATTTGTATAGCGCCAAATCACAATACAAATCATCTCAAGGCACTTTACAAAAACTAAAAATCCAACAAATCCCTTATGAGCAAGCACTTGGTGACAGTGGAGAGGAAAAACTCCCTTTAACTGAAGAAAAAACCTCCAGCAGAACCTTGACAGAGTAAGCAATGAGCTACTTTTTCAGAGGGTTTTTATGGATAAACTATATAAGAGAGAATTGTTTTTAAATAATGTGTAATTCAATCTTTTCAACATTCAACATCTTTTCAACATTCAACATCTACTGACAGAAATGAACATGCTCATATAGCAAATGCCCAAAATAATGTTTGTTTCCAATAGGTGTAGTCATTAAGACAGGAAGACAGTGGACAATGGTCACTTGATTAGAGCGAAAGACAGGAAACATGTGGAAGCTGGGTGACATTGCTACAGAGCAACAAAGTCCATATAGGGAGGAGGTCAGGGTGGATGGAAAGATTGACAAAAACTTCACATTTCTGTAGTTGGAAAAGAAGCAGGACAGTAGCCCTCGACAACTGGAGCTTGAGACCCCTGCCTTAGTTCATCTATTTACGGATGACAGTAAGCATTTTTTTTTTTCAAACATGAACAGTTTGGCTTATGACAGCATACAGTTTCACTCATCAATGATATTTTTCTAGACTTTTTCAAATATATTTGAAAAACGTAGTACAGAATAACACAAAAAAATGTTTATAGCAATGAGTATCTTGAGTTAGAAGACAGTTAGAGGCAGAAGATGTCAGAATGATTAGACATTGCTTTTCCTCGGGGTGAATTATCTTGTCCTAGGACCCTGGAGGGACAGTGCAACAAAAGCTTCCCTCTCCCCTTCCATTCTTTCAACATTTTTGTGTTTAGACAGGTGTTGATCTATGCGTCTCAACAAATTACTGCCTTTGGTATGGAGACCGCCACTGTGGCCTGTCATAGCACACTCAGTGTCTTTACACTTTAAAAAGTCTGATTTGTGCCCCCCCCCCCTTCTTTATAAGGGAGCAAGGATAGAAAAAAAAAAGCCTTTATTTAATCATGCATATCCTAAGAATGCCAACAGGTCTTTACCTCACGTGGTCTACATCAGGGCTGAATGTGTTAAAAAGATTATTTATATTCAGCTCTTCTTCAAAATGTGTGTCATAACCATTGTATCAAAGTAATTCACAATATTAAGTCAGATTAAGAACAGGTCAAGTCATATGTGGTCAGTTTTGAGCACTTAACCATATTTTTTCTCTTCAGTGCCACAGACACAATTTGTCTTGTCCTCAGCAATCTGCTGCATACTTAGCTGTGCTCAACCCAGAATGATCCTGTGTAGGAGTTAGCGAAGCCAGCCCCAGTGGCAGAAAATCATTGGATGTGACAGACCTAAAATTCATTTGGTGATTGTTGATGCTGTGGAATGCTGGGTGGAAAATGGTGCCTCAACTCAAGTGGCCACTTCTGTTTTAATCTGATGGGCACGACTAAAAAGGGGGGTTTATGTGCCTATCTTCTCAAAGCAGTACAGAAGATTTGTTTCACATTGTAAGTGAACCACAAAATTTGAAGGTTTTAGTCAATGGTGAAAAAGTTTTCAATGTAATTGTTCTTATTGAAGAACAACTGAATTAACTACATACATACAGTAGGGCAGAGCCTTCAGTTTTATTAGTGAATGCTTTTGCCCAGAAAGTACTTAATATTTATGTCTACTTTCATAAAACATCCATCTAATCAATGTTTTGCTGAATGTTGACTCATACTATATGACTTTATGGCATTTTGTTTTGTTTTTGCAAATTGTAAACAGATGTACAGTAAATGCTGCCCTGTGACTGGGAATTATTTTTACTGATTAGATCTGGAATCAACATCTTCATGTGTAAAACTTTGCCTACCTGGGAACGTTGTAAATTATTCTGAAAATAACTCTAAATGGCATTTAGGTTTAAGGGGTTCATTTTTCCATAGTCTAGAGCTGGTTTGCGAGAGTTGGTGAAACAGACTAAGAAAAGCAATTGATTGGAGGGAGAGACAGGGGTAGGGCCTCTAGGTGACAAGAGAGATTAGAGGAGTTTACGGACGCTAAGAACTGCTGTCCCAGCTCTGTCACATCCTGGTACTGCACTTCAGCACTCCAACACTCCAGAGATCAGAGGGGGTCCCATGACTCACTGCCCAGTGAAAATGGAGACACACATACACACAACTCGTGGTCTTTGCTCATGACAATTGTTGGTCTAAATCCATCCATCCATTATCTATATCTGCTTATTCCGTAACCAGGGTCACAGGGATCTGCTGTAGCCCATCCCAGCTCTCTTTTGGATGAAAGGCAGGGGTACACCCTGGACAGGTCACCAGTCCATTGCAGGTGTTGGTCTAAATAAAAAATTAAATTATAGAGAGATACATGAATTTGAATGCACAAGAAGCACATAGATCTGCATGTTACACACTGTCCAGAGCTCTCAGATCTCACACACACACAAAAGTAGCACTTGTTGCAGTGGTTGCTGCCAAGCCTTTCTTTCATAATGGATCAGAATTTGGCAAGACATCAGTACAGACTGCCTGGTACTCAGACATGCCTGGAGTTGTCAGGCCCTGAAGACACACTGGATCAGTTGTAAAGAACCAGAGAGTAAAGGCAAAACCATTACTGCAGTGAAAATATGATGACTGGTGTTATAGGCTGGCAGTAAGAATTAATGCATAATTAATGTAGACTGTAAATCACTCAAAGCTTCCTCTAGATGTTTGCCAGAATAGCAGTTTTGCTTTAATGATACTTGATTTAGTTTTTGTCTCAAGCAGTCATTGAACAGATTCATAACTTTCATGGTTGGATTCTACTACCAGCAGTTGGAAAGAGTTATACATCTGCCTGTAACTGCTGTGCTGTTTAATCAGTAAATAGGCATGACGCACAAGCAATTAAACACTGGAGGCACTGTCCCTTTAATAGACTGCAGCATCTAATATTTTTCAAGCAACAGGTGCTTATGAGGCAGATAGCAGACAGACATCTGTAATACGGTGATTAAGTGCTAGTTTGCTCTATGTATGTGTGTGTGTTTAGATGTCCTCAGGCACAATGTTATTTTCAGTGTTACAACTTTGCAAATGGCTGCTTGGAATGTGAATTCCAGATGTGTTTTTTGTAAGTGGAAGTTGTTGCAGTGTGTATGTGAGAGAGCGGGAGATTGGCATAATGTGCACAGTGGCTATACAATATATATGCAATTTTTTTTTGTTATGGGTTTCCTTTGCCCATAGATGTATTCGTGGGTTTGTGCGTCTTGTGAATGCGTGTCTGCGTGTGTATGTTCCCAGCCGTCAATGCACATGCTGTCTTGCCCTTCGGAAAACTTTGTGGAATGTGCTAGTTGGGGGTAGGGGGTGGTGTACATGTCCAGACTCAGGATCCTCTCACATTTTGTGTCCACAGGCTCCTGTTCTCCCAGTTCTTACTGGTTCCCAAACTAACTCATCTCTGTGTCCATAGCTTAATAATTCATGGAGTTAGATTTGTAAACACTGTGCCTTCAGCTACTTTCGGCATTCTTTATCCCCTGATATCAAAAAATAATTTTTAGTAAATTATAGTAGTAAAAAATAGTAAAATCAAAACTGAAATGTTCTGCATCTAAATTAAAAAAATCTCCTTTAAAATCCTATTTGAAGTAGCAGTAGCACACAGGCCTGAAAATCTAACATAAATAATCTAAATACACACGTGAACAAAATTGTTAGTAGCCTTCCATTGAAGAAAAACCCACAATGGTCACTGAAATAACATGAAAATGACAAAAGTAATAATAAATAAAAGTTTACTGAAATTTAACTAATAAAAAACAGACATTGTTTTTGAATTGTGGTTCAACAGAAGCAGTAAAAAAAAAAACTAATGAAACTGGCCTGGACAAAAATGATGGCACCCTGTCATGAGGTGGATTTTTTAGATCCAGTTTTTGGACTTTTATTTTGGTTAGTTCCGGTTTCTTTCTGTATTGATTCCAGGTAGCTTTATGTTTTATACAGTATGTTTTATTAGTGATATTACTTTCACCTGTGTTAATTAACGTTTTGGTTCTGAAAGTATTTATGCCTCTTAAGTTCCTTTGTTCTTTGTGGAAGAATTAGCACTGTTTGCAGTAGAGAGGAGAGGAGTTTCTGTTCTGTTCCGAAACACCAAGTGGCGTTAATGTTTTGCCTGTGTGCCTGCCTGCCGAGTGGCGGAGATCTTCCCTGTGTTTTTTGTGTCTGAGCCCTGGACGATCCAGGGGAAATAAAGGCGTATTTGTCCTGCATTTGGATCCTACCTCTCCTCCTTCATCATTAACACACCACCACATCATAACATACCCTTAGAAAAGATTGAAAAGAATTTGACCATAGGGACATGTTAAATGTCAAAGTGTGTCCTGTAATTAGCATCACAGGTGTCTTCAAACTTGTAATCAGTCAGTTGGTCTATTTAAAGGGTGAAAAGTCGTCACTGTGCTGTTTGGTATCAGGGTGTGTACCACACTGAACATGGACCACAGAAAGCTGAAAAAGCTGTCTCAGGAGATTAGAAAGAAAATTATATACGAGCACGTTAAAAGTGAAGGCTATAAGACCATCTCCTAGCTTGATGTTCATGTAACTACAGTTGCACATATTATTCAGAGATTTAAGGTCCACGGAACTGTCGCTAACTAGCCTGGCCAGCCAGACCCACTCCTTTCTTAGCGAAAGGGTCTGAAACCCCTGTCATAGAGAGGTCTTTTCCTCCAGCCTCAAAAGAGTCGGGCCAATCACACCTGTTTATATACAATGGGGCAGGCTTTATGCTCCAGTCAAACAAGCCTTGCACATATGCGCTGACTCATTCGTTAGACTAAGGTTTCCCAGTGTCAGTCCCAAGTCTGTAAATCTTTCTACAACTGGCTTTTACCATTTACTCTGTTCAAAAATATGCACTGAACTGGTGAGAACACCGTGTATTCTCATGTTTTTACCACAAAATGACAAGTAAATGGCGGTGTGTACGGATGCAGCAGCTCACGGCTCTCCCTTTTGGTGTGTTTTTGTATGTCTTTTTGTTTTTCATTGGGTACCTCTGTGAAGTACAACTACAGCTACCAGGACTAACTGAACTGGATTTTAGCACAAGATCACAGTCACACATGACTTTAATTGAACTCACAATATTCCAGAGAACATCACCAATCCCTGTGGATCATTGTTGGCCCTGGCAGATGGCCCAAATGGCACTGGGAAAGGAAACAAAAGCGGGGCTGCCAGGCTGGCCTTCTGGTGAGACTCAGAAAACAATCACACAAGCCTCCTTTACCAAGCATGTTTCTCACCAACGCAAGATCCATGGCTCACACAATGGACATACTGGAGCTACATATCGCTGGTAATCGCTATATCCGCTATAACTGCTGTATTATGATTGTATCTGAGACCTGGCCTCTCCCACAGATTCATCACCCCATGTTTCTACATGGCCTCAGGATGCACTTTCTCAGCTCCAAGACTGCTTCACACACACTGACTAAGATGTTTTCGAACATCACGACCTGGCTGTTCACACTGGGGCTGTACTGGCCTACATCAAGTATGGCATGTAAAATGTCACAGTGAATAAAATCACCTGGGTTCCAGAAACCCTGGACGACCAGCCAAGTCCACAAGCTTCTTAAAGAGTGAAATGCAGCCTTGAGGTCAGGTAATGAACTCTTCAACCTGAGGAGAGGAATCAAAGGCAAAGAGGGATTACAAAAGGAAGGTAGAAGATCACTTCACAGACAGCAACCCAAGACAGGTATGACAGGGACTACAGCACTTAACTAACTGCAGCAGCGATGCAGCTGCAAAGAGCTCAGCCTCACTGGCAGAGGAGCTGAACAGGTTTTTTTTTTTGCCCATTTTAGAACACCACACCACTTCACCCCACACCAGGCCCCAGCACCCCCTCACTCACTGGCCAGGAGCATGAAGTGAGGCAGGTGCTCAAAACAGTGAACCTGAGTGGTACTCAGCCAACAACCTGGCACTGAACACCACAAAAACAAAGGAAATCATCCTGGACTTCAGAAGGCACAGGGCAGACCCTGCCCCACTCTACATCAATGGAGACTGCATAGAGAGGGTTCAGACCTTTAAATTTCTAGGTACCATCATCTCTGCAGGTCTCACATGGTCTGTAAATACCACAGAAATCATCAAGAAGGCACTGCAGCGCCTTCACTTCCTGAGAATCCTGAGGAAGAACAACCTGATCGAGAATCTGCTGGAGACCTTCTACCATTCAGCGGTGGAGAACCTACTGTCAAACTTTATCACAGTATGGCATGGCAGCTGCACTGAGGTAGACAGGAAGGGAATACAGAGAATAATCAACAACACAGAGGACCATGAACACAAACACATACAAAGCTTCTGGGAGAATGTTCTTTGGGCAGATGAGACACAACTGGAGCTTTTTGGCAAGTCCCATCAGCTCTATTTTGAGATGCAAAAATGAAGCATACAAAGAAAAGATCACTGTGCCTACTGTGAAACATGGAGGAAGCTCGGTTATGTTCTCGGGCTGCTTTGCGGCATCTGGCACAGGTTGTATTGAATCTGTGCAGGGTGCAATGAAATCTCAAGACTATCAAGGCAACTAACAAGGACCCAAAACACACAGCTAAATACACCCAAGAATGGCTAAGAACAAAACATTGGACTATTCTGAAGTGGCCTTCTATGAGCCCTGATCTAAATCCTATTGAAGATCTGTGGAAAGACCTGAAACATACAGTCTGGAGAACGCACACTTCAAACCTGAGACAGCTGGAGCAGTTTGCTAAAGACGAGTGGCCAAAATACCTGTCGACAGGTGAGGAAATCTCACTGAGAGTCACAGAAATCGCTTGATTGCAGTGATTGCCTCAAAAGTTTGTGCAACTAAATATTAAGTTACTCACTAGACATTGCCACCTTGCAGTCTCACAAAAACACATATAGGGACACAGCAGTCTTCCCTGGTTTTAACCCTCTGGGGTCTGAGGGGGTTTTGGGGGCCTGGACAAAAAATTGTGTCTTTTAAACATATTAATGTCTAAACTCTGATAACACTGTAATCAGCACAAAATTGGCTACAATAATGTGTGAGCAGCAAGTTTATACATGATTGTGTTTTTGAGAAAAAAGTGTTTATGCATGGTTAGTGAAAAACTAAAATTTTTTCCAGACAAAGACGCGCATAATGAGCCTTTCAGTCAATGTAGCTGAGAGATTAGTGCAGCACAATACAAAACAATGAGGAGCCAAATGATCCTCATTTGAGTTAAAATCAGTGTTTTTACTCTGACGACAAGCTAAACTATTTGTCTCTGTGTGGAATATAAGAAGCGCTTCTTCACGTCCGTGACTCGCCATCATCCAAACGCGCAGAAAAAGTGAGTAAATTCTATGATGAAGTTTGACGTTTTATGTCATTTCTCGGGGGTGTGCACATATTTACCTGGTTCACCTGAGATTATTTACATGTGAACAGTGGACAGTGTACAAGGTGGGACCGCATTACCTGTAATGAGGTGAGACAGGAAAAAACAGACTTGTCCTGACATTCATACGGATTAAATAAAAAGTGATGATTTGTTTTTGACTTGAATTGTTTAATTTAAAAGAAAACATTTCAAGCTTTCTAGCCATATAATTCTTATTTTTATGAGGCAAATATTCGCTGATATTCTGGTTGTTTTATTTACGCGTCTGTGAAGAGAAATGGCAGAGACAGAAAAGTCCGAGAGCGCACCGTCTGCTTTCTTTATTAAAAAAAGCACAATGTTTTGTTTTTATTATGATGGTATACACCTAAAAGTAGACCCTTTACAGATTTGAATGATACTGTATCATGCATCATTTTTGTGCTTGTGGGGGACTGTTGTTTTGCATTACTTACACACAGAGCAACTGGTAGGTGGTGGGGAACGCACATGCAGATACCAACTACTTTCTTTATCTCCACTGGTTCATTCCAGATGATTAATGGCCCAAGCATTTCTCCTCTTTTTCAGGCCCTCAGTCATGAATTGCCATGTTGAGTGTTGTATATTTTGTGTGAGGAAGCATGGATCTCCTTCTGCTAGCTAACACACATTCCTCCCCCTGCTCTACATGTCTAATAGGCATTTAAAATTGAGGGACAAACATTCAAGAGGGCAGGCAGAGGGCAGAACCGCTCTAGAGGAGCCCCAATCATTAACCCCCCTCCGTCCATCTGCCCCTCCGAAGTGTTTGTCCTGAGTTGAAGGAGAAAGGTAGGGGGAATAGGGGTCACATTAGGAGGCAAAAAAGGCCTCCTACCAGGAGCCAGCTTCCCGACTCGTCCCAGGATTCATAACCAGCCCCCCACCCTCCAAAACTACTCCTGGCAGCAATGAACCAGGTTTACTCAGCCTAGGGTCCACAACAGGCTCATCCCAAAGCACTGCCATTGCCCTGTAGTCAAAGGTCGGCTGTCCCAACCCAGGGGCAGCACACTCACACCTGCACGCACTTACACAATGCCCCATACAGTCAAATACATTCAACATCCACCCCCGACATGGACTAAAGACCTTGAATACCCACCTACCCACACTGGCAGGCTGCCCATGTCTGGCCAATCCCAACCCACCCAGCTCCTACCTAATTATTGGGGACCAGGAAATCAGCCCATTGGTCTTTTGATGAAGCAGATATTCTCTCCACGCTAATATGATCCATTTGGTACATTTGATGATTTTTTATTTTGATGGCAACTACAATACAATACAAGTCCCTGAATGACTGATAAACCATTATCTTCAAAGGTTTTCTGACTAAAACACTAAATAAAAACAAAGATGTTTCTGTGTTCATCCAAACACCATAATCAGTTGCAAAGCTGCAGCAGGAAACAACTATGGTCTTATTGTTTGTATAGACTTTTTAACAAAATCATTAGCAGATTAAAATGACCACACAGTTTTTATTGAAACTTGTATTGCTGACATGGGATTGAAACGTCAGTGCTTCAGTCATGCACTTGAGAGGTTGCTATGGCTTCACTTGGCCACCAGATGTCACTGTTCTTAGACTGAAGCCTTGAAGATTTGAATCTTTTTCGACACAATTAGAAGGAAAGCCTCACCGCTTCAATGGCTCATCACTAAGCCTCAAGAAGCAGGTTTTAGCCTTCAGGCATCAGGTCTTGGTCTTGCAGAAATCATGTCAGGCAAGTGGCTGGATGGTGAGCACCATAAGGTAACTTCACAATCTGGCAATGGGTATATGGATGCAGACCTGCTTACATGCAGCGTGTCACAGGTGAAGCAGATCCTGGTGATTTCTGGGCACAGAGCAGACACAGGTGAAACTAATCAAAACTAATTAAGTCAAGTTACAGAAAAATGACTGAGGGAATACAGGAAGTAAAAATCAAAATAAAAGTCCAGAGCAAGTAGTTCAAAAACCAGGATCCTAACAGGATCATCATTTTTATGGTTGTGACTCTTCCAATGAGTAATATAGGCAAAGTGTCATTCTCTATTGATTTAAACAGAGGTGTGATAGCTGTATCAGGTCTGACAACCTGGCGCAGATATTGATACAGAGATATCTAATGTTGCCTGGCTGAAGAGGAGATGTAGACAAAGATTGAAAATTCCAGTGGATTACTATTAGTAATACTGTGGATTTAGTTCAATTGATAGTCTGAGAGAGATGAGAATTTGTTTATAACTGATTGTTGTGAGAGCTTTGCGAGTTTGAGAGGAAAAGTAATACATCATCAACATAAAGGCTTTTCTTATGATGTACATGTTCTGTTTGTACACCAACGATACAGTTTTTTGTTGAATAGCAGCAGCTAGCGGCTCAATAAAAGCAAATAAAAGAGTGGGCAACCCTGCCTGTTACCCTTTTGAAGATTGAACCTTGGGGAAGCTTGATCATTTGTTCTGACTGATGCAATTAGAGAACTATACAATGCTTTGATGCTTTGTATGCTTCATATGCTTTTTCCATTTATGTAAATGCTTTTTCTGCATGTAAAGAGATAATAGTAGTTTCTGATTTATTAATGAGTAGTCTATTATATTGATTAGTCTTTGTGTATTGTTAACCACCTGTCTAATCTTAATAAATCCTGTTTGATCACGTGTCCAGGCAGGAGCTTTGCAAATGATTTTGAGATCTCCATTAATGAGTGATATGGGATGATAACTGAATAGAATTACAGGGTCTTTACCTGGTTTAAGGAGCAGGATAACATTTGCTGAATTCATGTTTGAGGGTATTGTGTGAGTTTGTTTAATTTCTGTTAACATTCTATAAAATGGCAGGACAGCATTGTATATGTGTTGGAGGGCTTCTTGGAGTTCAGCCACTGTGGTGGATGACTCCAGAGCCATGATCTGTTCATGATTTAGTCTTGTCAAATCTACACTGAATTACTGATGATTAATTATTAATATTAATAAAGATCTTTGCATTACTATTATTCTACATAGCCAAAGGATGTACAGAAAGGATGGAATGTAAATTTAAATACACTGACACACAGCACAATACAGACACATACTGTACAGCACAGTACTTCACATCTGTTTATATGCCAATCAATCAAAATGAACAATGAAGAGGTATTACTGTGGCTCTAGAGTGTACAGTTACAGCTACTTCATTACAGAAATTAGGTTATTTTGGTTATTTTGGATTTCACAATATTTATAATATTTCACAATAAAAGACACACAGGTACCAACTATATTTACACTAAATTATTGTCATTTTTAATTTTACTGTGAAATTGATGGAAACAGTAAATTTTAAATTTAATTTAATTTATTTATTATTATTTATTAATTAATAATCTTTCCAGAAATCCACAACATATTACTGTATTATTTAACAATACATTATTGTATTCAAATCATTCTTTGTGATAAAACAACAAATTACTGTAAAACTGATGGAGCCAACGGCCTAGATAACGCTGCTTAATGTGATGTGACCTGATCCAGTCTGTGACCTAGCAGAAACCAGTAAAGAAGAGGTATATGTGCTATTTACTCCATACTCCAGATCTAATAAGGTAACTATATCTTCATTTTCACAATAACCCATTATATATTATGAGTGCTTTCACCGATGTTTGCTCCAACATAGCCTATTTAAATAGGCTGATGAAAGACACGTCTCCTTTCACCATTAATGTGCTTGTTCCCTTGCTGTTTCTGTATTGTTACAATAAAGACTAAAAGCCAAATGCTATGGCTAAATTTCATTTTTGTGACTTGCACTGGGGCACAGCTTTGCTGCTACTTTAAGTGTAGTTAAATTGAAGTGAACAGTAGGCTAATTTGAGCTATACAAATCTCTTGCTTCAGAGCTGAGAGGTGCCATAATTAATGCAGCTTATTATTTATATTTTTACATTTTTAATTGTTAATAAAATGTGTACAGTCATGACATATTGTGAAAGCAAGAGACTGAGAATAAGTAGCCTAAATGTGTGTGTTCGTTCAGTCAGGCAGCCACGGGCCTGTGTCAGTGAGGCAGTCAGCAGCAACTCCGACTTAGGCTCAGTGCACAGTCAGGGAGAGATTATCCAACTGATTTAATCATGTTTGTTCAGGAGCAGCACAGAACAACGTCTGTGTTATTTTTTATATATGTTAATGGCATTACATTAAATTAATCATGCAGTGCGGAAAAAGCAGCGCCATTGTCTACCGCCATCTCTCTGTCATTTTTAGCGCTGATGTTCAGCCCCTACCTTGCTGTCATTCTCCGATGCCGATTGAGATGTTTAGAGAGTAGATGTAGGTTTTTGTATAAACTTTAGAATCTTAAGTTTAAACCAGGGCCTCTAACTTTAGTGTTAATGTTGTGGGTTAACTGCTCACATTGTCCGTTTTGACTTTTCCCTTATAATTTAGATAAAAGAGCGCTGGACAGGGTTTTGTCCAATTCTGTGCTACACACCCTACCAGGTGAGCCATCAACACATCTGAAAACTACCACTGTAATGATTTAAATTACAAATTAAATTGCATCCTCCCTCCCTCTAAGATTTTGTTAAACAGCTTAGTTAAAAACTCTACTATCACTTCTCCAAGACACTTCCATACCTCCACTGCCTTTCTACTTTTTATCCACTTTAAAGCCTTTCTTACTTTATCTTTATTGATCTTTTCTATAATATACCATTCTGTTCTCTTCTCTGCCTTTGTTCTCTTCATCCTTAGTCCTCACCACTACAGTCATCCTACGCACAACCATCCTATGCTGTCTGGCTACACTCACCCCTACCACTACCTTGCAATCACTAATTTCTTTTACATTGTCTGAACAAAATGTAGTCCACCTGTGTGCTCCTTCTTTTGTTCTTATGCCCACCTATGTTTTTGCCTCTTCTGGAAGAAAGTGTTCACTACAGCTGTCCTGCGTTCCTATCCTGGATACCAAACATGCCCATCATTTCCTCACCCAGTACTGTAACGAAGTACAAATACTTTGTTACAGTACTGGGTGAGGAAGTGAAGCGAAGTACAAATACTTCATTACATTACTGGGTGAGGAAGTGATGGGCATGTTTGGTATCCAGGATAGGAACACAGTATTTGTACAAAGTATGAACGAAGTATTTGTACTTCGTTACTTCCCACCTCTGCACACAGATTATTTTTCACTAACTCCTCTTTCAGAATGACTCCTATTCCATTTCTCTTCCCATCCACACCATGATAAACCAGTTTCAACCCAATTTTCACCAAGCTCGTTAAAGCATGTGGTTTAGATAATGTATGAACAATGTGAAACTGAAAATTGTTTTCTTTTCTTATTGTTTACAGGTGCTTCTTGGGCATTAATCCTGTGGCAGCAGCGTGGAGACATCAACCCATGTGTGAGCCGCCTTTTAAGAAAATTTGTGGACTTTGAATGGTCAGCATCAGGGTAAAATGTTTTGTGTCCCCCTCAAAAGTAGAGTAATTTGCCCTTGGATGCTAGTAGACACTTAATACTGTTAAAATTGTTATGTAATATTGTTATGTTTAGGTTTTGTCAGAGACATATGTATGTGTAAGGTTTTCTTATCTTATCTTAAAACATTGACAATGAACCTTTATAATATGTTCAAGAATGAAAAAATGAAAAGTATGCAACTAAAGTTTATGTAAACAATGCTGAAAGCATAACTTTTCCAGTTGTCTGTACAAGTATATATACAGCATTTTCATTGATAAAAGTTGTTTCAATGTTCAGGGGTTTACAGTTGTTATTTCAATAAAGTTAAATGGTTAAATGCCAAATGGTTGTATTTATTGTCTTTGCTTTACTTTGTTTACACAGAGCAGGTCCGTATGTTTGTTTTGGCATGGTACATGGTAGGGCAGTCAAAATGACAATAATTTACAATATTTCTTAAATTGTGAATTTACTGGCTTTACTTTCACAAGGAATTACTCTAATTCATATACAATATACTGTTTCACAACTTCTTACTGTTATATCATCAGTAATTCTATGAACAGGGCAGCTGTGAGTCCTGAATATTTTAAAGAACTGAAAACCAGTTGTTCCATATTCTCTTTCTTCTGGCTGTCTGCCAAATGCTATAACAACTGCCGCATTGGTAACAAGAAGGGGAAAAGTAGTCAGAACTAAAGGGATTTTATTGCCAGAAGGAAACACGGGGGATGTTGAGGACAGCTACAAGTACCTGGAAATCCCACAGGCAAATGGAAACCATGAAGAGGCCGTAAGGAAAGCAGCAACTGCCAAATACCTACAAAGAGTAAGGCAAATAAGCCAGCTAAATGGGAAGAACAAGGTCCGGCCTATCAACACCTATGTCCTGCTGGTCATCAGATACCCCACTGGTATAACAGCCTGGCCAAAGGAGAAGGTATGAATCCAGACAAGGAAGCTGCTCACAATGCATGGAGGGTTTCACCCCAAATCCTGAGACTGTACATTAAGCAGATTGAAGGAGACTAAGAACTAGTGAGCATCAGAGTGACTATCCAGGATGAGAAAGCAAAGATCTAGGAGTACATCAGGAAGCCCCAAGTGATGATGTGCTTGGTCAAGACCTCAGGCAGCAGAAACCCCAGGAGATGGAAACGAACAAAAACCATAGTGTGATGGGGCTGTTGTTGTAAGAAGTTAATGGCAGAAACCAGAGCTTGATTTTTAAAGATTTATTGTGCTCATCTTCAAAAAAAAAAGTTCAAAAAGTGACAAAAGTGTATAACCATGACATGTCCTTTTTGACCATGACATGTCCTTTAACTCACACATAAAACAAATCTCTAGAACTGCATTCTTTCACCTGCGCAACATTTCCAAAATTAGGAACATCCTGTCTCAAAATGATGCAGAAAAACTAGTCCATGCATTTGTTACCTCAAGGTTAGATTACTGTAACTCATTACTATCTGAATGTCCCAATATCTCCATAAAAAGCCTCCAATTAATCCAGAATGCTGCAGCCAGAGTCCTTCAGGAACTAGCAAGAGAGATCATATTTCTCCTATATTGGCTTCTCTCCATTGACTCCCTATAAAATATAGAATAGAATTTAAAATCCTTCTTCTCACATACAAATCCCTTCATAATCAAGCTCCTTCATACCTTAACGACCTCATAGTACCATATTATCCCAATAGAGCACTTCGCTCTCAGAGTGCAGGTCTACTTGTGGTTCCCAGAGTTTCCAAAAGCAGAATGGGAGGCAGAGCCTTTAGTTATCAAGCTCCTCTCCTGTGGAACCAGCTCCCAGCTCCCAGCCTGGGTTCAGGAGGCAGACACTCTCTGTACTTTTAAGGCTAGACTTAAAACCTTCCTCTTTGACAAAGCATATAGTTAGGGCTGGCTTCAGGCAACCCTGAACCATCCCTTAGTTATGCTGCTATAGGCCTAGACTGCCCGAGGACCATCGGTGCACTGAGCTCCCCTACACTAAACCCCCCCTTCCCTTCCCCTCCCCTCTCTTCTCTCCTCCCACCTCATGTATATTCCACCATTGAATGTTACTAACCTTGTGCTCTCTCTCTCCCCTAGTTTGTGCTCTCTCCCTCTCTCTCTGTTCTCTCTGTACCTTCTGCAGGTGTCCCTGGTCCTGGAGCTGTATATCGCTGATGTGCAGTTACTTGTCCCACCAACCTGCAGTGTCTATTTGTTGTTTATTGTTGCTGTTCTTTTCTCTCTCCTCTATCCACTCACCCCAACCGGCCGAGGCAGATGGCCGCCCAAACTGAGCCCGGTTCTGCTGGAGGTTTTTTCTTCCGTTAAAGGGAGTTTTTCCTCTCCACTGTCGCCAAGTGCTTGCTCATAAGGGAATTGTTGGGTTTTTAGTTTTAGTTTTTGTAAAGTGCCTTGAGATGATTTGTATTGTGATTTGGCGCTATACAAATAAAATTGAATTGAAATTGAATTGAATTATAATTACTTGTGAAAAAAATAACCGGAATGTATATATCTATGTACAATATTTACGATGTGCTCTTACAATCAGCGCAAAAAAAAAAAAAAGAATAAACAGTCCTTCGCTGACTCTATGTGTTATCTTCTCTGTAACTGGCTATCTAACTAACTGACGAAACGATTCCTTGCTTCCCTCTCTCCCTCTGCTGGAGGAGATCACTTTATAAAGCCTCTCAAACCCTCTCAACCAAATACCTTTAAAACTACATTGTTTTCCCATAACACTGTATTCTTTATACCTCAAATAATAATCATACCATCCTATAAACTAATACATAAATATTTTCCCTGGCAATTATCAGTTTTTGGGCCTGGGTCACATAAGATATTTATAAACAATCACAGATATTGTATGTATATTGACAGTATATGCTTGTTGACAAAATTGTTGAATTTGGAAAAGGTTTTGGCATTTTCAAATGACTATGAGTCCACAAAAAACCAAAACAGGTTATTGTCTTCATACTAACATAGGTCATAATCACTGATGTTTATTGCAAGTTCAGATCTTTAAAAACCTCTAGTTTTAGGCCTCTAGTTGTCCCTCTTGTTTAAAAATATTATAAATACTCAAGCTGATAATTGATCTATCCCTACCTGACACACATACTCACACACACACACACACATATTTGTACATTCATCCTTGTCAGAACATTAATATAATGTCTTCTCCAGCCCCTTCTCCTAACCATAACCATAAGTGCCTATCCACAAACATAATCCTAACCTAATTTTAGGTTTAACCCTAAAACCCAGTCAGAACCCTGAAGTAGGCCTTAGAAGGTTAGTGACCCCCCCCACGCCCCACTCCTTGACAGACAAATACACACACTTCCCCATGAACTGAGCTGAGCACAAAGGCATTCACACATTCAGACATAGATGTTAGTGAACTAGGCATGCTGTTGAGTGTTAGAAGTGTATGTCTGTGTGTGTGTGTGTGTGTGTGTGTGTGTGAGTGTGTGTGTGCGTGTGTGTGTGTAAGAGAGACAGAGAGTTTAAACATCTCTATCAGATTGAGGAGGCACTGTGAAAGAGGAGAGGATTAGGGTCTGCACAAATGTGAGAACAGAGGGAGTGAAGCCAACTGTAGACAACATGCACACAAACTTAGGTAGAACAGATTAAAGATCCCCCGCATCACTGCCACTATAATTATTTCCCCAGTGACAAGGTGCCAGCAATTACCTGATACCAGGACTCCTTATCTTTTGTATGGAGGGCAGGTTTATACTTGTAGTCTCAGCACATCCTGCCAAATCCACACAATGCTCCAAAAAGACACATATACATACACCCCTCATCAACATGCCTGCCTGGAGCCTGAAGAATATGTAGGCTCCATGAAGCTGCTCAGGAAGGATTTGATACTATGTATGATAGAATACTGGCCTGGAGTAGGCCCATTACAATATCCTAAAAGTTCAAGGCTTCAAATATTTTGTCAACCAGCAGTCCAAAATACGCAGAAATTCATTTTACATTGAAAAGCAACAATTCTTCACGGGTGGGGCCAGGAGCTAATCCCACCTGGCATTTGGCCAGAGGCGGCATACACCCACGGGGGATCACCATTCTATCACAGACACTCACAATCACACCTATAGGCAATGTAGAGTCAGCAGTTAACCTAAACCCAAACAGCATGTCTTTGGAGTGTGAGTAGACTACCTGAAGAAAACCCACATGGACATGAAGAGAACATGCAAACTCCACACAGAAAGGCTCTAGGTTCAAATGGGATTCAGCTCTTCTTGTTGTGACATGACAGTGCTTAATACTGCATGACTGTATATGCTTGTTGACAAAATTGTTGAATATGAAAAAGGTTTTGGAGCACACTTTGAGCATAAACTTGCCCACAACCTCACCACAGAGGTTATTGTGTCAAGGTTGAAAGTAAAAGTTGCATCTCACTGCTGCAGAGAACAATGTGTGGAAAGCTGAAAATGTTCTAATTTAGGCCTAGCTCACAATCTTCAGCCCTTGCAGAAAGTTTAAATGAAAACTACATTATATTACAACTATGGTTTTTATGGCTATTTAGCTCTGTCTATTATTTCTATCACTAATAATATTATGTTTGCCAGGTTAATTGCTGCAATCTCAGAACATGATAGCATCACTCAAAACAGTTTCTGATTATAAACAAACATAAATATAATCAAATTATAAACAAACCTCTTGGTTAAACCTGAGCAGGTGACATGAATGTCTTATGGGATGGATGATGGAGAATTTCAGATATCCGTTCATGTCAGACAGAACATATGTGATATTATGATTCTCCAGTGACATGCATATGATGTGTCAGAATGTGCTGGATAGATGTTATAAGTGAGACATTTCATTAATCACTTTTTCTGCCTGCAGCACTGAAGAAATCCTTTGACATTGAAGATGTGGATGACATACCATCCTTCTCATCAGCTTCCACCACCACCACTCCAGTTTCCCCTTCTTCATCCCACTTCTTCCTCAACCACACCAAAGGTAATGAGGGCCCGGGGAGAAATGATCAGTCCCCTTCATTAGCCTTAAACAACAACAACAACATGGGCTCTGTGGCCCACCAATCTTGCATACGTCTGAATTCCAATCCCAGTCCACTCAAGTCTCCTACAATAGTCAGCAGCCTGTCCTTCAACCGAGGAACTATGAGCAAGCCAACCATCTATAACAATGGTTCTTCTGTGATGAGAGCAGCGTCTTTCCAGAGCAGGTTAAACCCTAGTGATTGCTCCATGCAGTCAGGGCCCTGCAGTGACAATGACAGCCTTCAAAGCTCTACATCCAGCCTAGAGTACACTAGAAGGGCTGGAGGTGCCCTCCCTTTTACCAATTTGGGGTCATATCCCAGTCCTTCACTCAAAGGGGAGTACTACCAAACCCAGCCATGGCTCCAACAACAGTATCTAGCGCAAGGTACCAACTTGAGAGGCACCCAACTTCTGAAGAAGTTCTCCTCCCATGGGAATGTTATCCACTCTGAGATGGATCATGTGTCAGGGGTAATGCCAGGTGTTACAGAGGCTCAGGCGGTAAACCATGGCTCCATGCCCAGCCTAAACCTTAAAATTTGTGATGGCGGAGGAATGGTGGAAATACAAAGAAACAGGGGCAGGCTGTCTTCAGGTTTGACATATATAAATGCCAATGGAAATTGGAATGGCTGTCTTTATAATGGCACTTCCTTTGAGGAGGATGGCTATAATGATTCCCAAAATCACCACCACCACCAGCAGCAAGTGACCCAGCTCTTCAAGGCTCCTCAGTCTAAGGCAAAAGAGATACCACGTCTCAACAAGTTTCCCTTGGATCTGGACAGCTTGGTAAGCAGTGCCTCAACCACATCTGCCACCAAGCCTCAAGGAGGATCCATGAACCCCAACCCCCCCAAGCATCCTCCAAGGACTGGAGACCTCCAGCATCACAGCAACCCAAAATCCACTTCTGTCAGCCCTTCAGCATCTCTTAGCAGCCTGAACAGTTCTTCTGATACACCAACTTTCTCCCTCCACCATCCCCTTTTGCCCTTCTCCCCAAATTCTCCAACTTTCTCACAAAGCTCTATCCCTTTTCCAGAGCTGAGCAGCTTCCCACTACCCATTTATCCAGTCTGCAACCCCCAGCTGGGAATTCTGTCAGAGCCTGAAATTATCCAGTTGCCTCCAGGCAGCCCCTCCAGGCCCAGAGCGATTCAGTCTTTGGAGAATGGTGCAGGTGATGCTAGAGACAATGTAGCCTCAATCTTACAAAGGATTGCCTCATTCACCCGACCTGTTGCCTCTGACACCACCCAAGCCGCTGTGACCAAACATCCTACAGTCCAGAGCAAAGGACAGTTGTTATCTGCATTACATTGTCCTGCTGAGACCACATCCTTGCCCTTGAGGGAACAGGGCAAGAAAAAACAAGAAGGTAAGAGGGTTTTTGAAAAGTGCTTAAGAGGTTGCATTGTTTAATATTGTCTCACCTGTAACGATAACTGATCCTATATTAATTTGTCTGTGTATGTGGTTCTTGAGACAATCTCAAAGGGCAAAGATTTCAGCAGTGGGTAAATAACTTGCAACAGTCAAATAGGATTAGGAGTGTTCACAGTGTGTGGTTCTACTTTTTCTTTGTGTGCCTTTGCCTTTGCTGTGTGTGGTTTGCATTTGCAGTATCAGAACTGTCGTGTTACATCTGGTTATGAGCACTAAATTGACAAGACCACAACACATACAAACACTTAAAACTCTTCCACTTTTATTCAAACTGATCAGTGCTATGTGGGTAGGTCTGTCTGGCAGGTTCATATAGCATAAACCACTGTGCAATCAATGTTTATATACACTTAGAAAAAGCAGGTTTCTGTGTGGTATGGGATTAGAGAAACTGTTTCTTGTTTCTTTCTAATCTACTAACACAATGCTTCCAAAATGATTTTAGGGAATAAAACTGATGACTGCTAGATGTATATACAGAGAGAGAATGTACAGTATTAAAATTGTTAAAGTTCATGTAGTATTGCTGTCTAACTTCTTTCTTCTCTCCATACAATACAACAAATATTAGGTTTCCTTCAAAACACCTTTTGAAATACAAGATCTACATATACTGACTAAAGAATTAAGCTAAGGGAAAGATTATGGTCTGGTTTAGCACAAAAAACCCAGTGTCTTGAAGGATGAGACACTATATATTAAAGTTGACCAAAGTGCCTTTGTTGCCAATAGAACAAATGGGACAGTGGCGGTGAACCCTGGTCCCTAGTGTCAGTTTTGAGGGTTATACAGTACAGTACTGTCATGAACCAGGAGATGGTCAGGAGCACACATCACCCACGCAGGACTCAGAATTAGAATGAAGAGTTATTTATTGGTACAGACTGCAATGAATGGCAATGACCAGTAGATGGTGTTGATGAGCTGGGTTTGTCTTATTGGCGTGGAGTGGTTTCAGCCGGGCCAAAAGCACGGTATCGACTGATGGGTCTGGGAGAATTGGGTTTGGCCCGCAGAGCAATATCTTACGGAGGCAGATTTTCCTGGGTCGAAGGATTCGGTTTAATTCACAGTCAATCTTAAAAGGAGGGGAGAGAATCAAAAAGACCAGGCAGCTCGTAGTTCAAAAACTGGCACTTGAAAATCAAAAACTCCCGTGATAGGGATCTCAAGAATTCTTAACCAAAAAACAAGACTGAACCGACTCTGGTCGGGACTGAATACAAAAAAAAAAAAAAAAAAAGAGAGAACTTCTCCACAAGATATCCATTACACAAAAACATTAGTCTTGGTCAAAAACAGGGAAGTAGTGAGAGACTTAGCTAGGAGCACTTTCCTGGTATCCTTCGTTTCTACGGGATCCAGAACGGGAGGTCGGTGATGAGCGGGCGAAGAACCAAACAATAATCCGCTGGAGTCAAGGTAGGCAACAGGCATCGGTGAACAGGAATAGACAGGGGATCGGCGACAGACAACCTGGTGATTCGTTAGTGGCAGAGGTGCACAATTTAAACTAACACAAAAGGTGAACACAGGTGAAAGCAATCAGCAAATGAAATCAAACTACACAACGTAAAACGCACTAGATCCTCTAAGCTCTCCAAAATAAAGGCATGAAAACGGAAGCCAAGATGCGGATCCTGACAGTACCCAACCCCCCCCCCCCGGGCTCCAGATGGCCTACTAGTACCATCCCCCAAACTAACACCAACTGGGCGGGCGGTGGGGGACTCAGGAGGAGGGGACAAGAGGGCGAGCGGGCAAAACAAAAGTCAGGAGTCTCTTTAGTCGAAGCCCTGGTGAAAAACAAAGACAAAAAAAAAATTCGGAATGTAAATCATTAAAATATAGAAACAACTTGATTTAAGGCTAGGTTTAACATTAGACAAGTAGTGGTTTTGGTTAAGGTTAGGATGTCTCCAGGAAATTGATGTAAGTCCCTTGAAGTGATAGAAACATGACTATCTCGCCCTCTATGTGTGTGTGTGTGCGCGCATGTGTGTGTTCATATAACAAGCCTAAACAGCAAATTTGTAATCTTATCTGATGCAGGAAACACATTTGAGGCCTTGAACTAAACAACTGGACAGGAAACTGCATTCTAGTCTGAGCTTTTAGAGAGGACAAACTAGTGGGCTAAAACAGCTACAAGCAGCAATAAAGAGATGGTTCCCTTAAGTTGGTTGTTGTACTGTATATGCTGGATAACCCAGCTGTAACTTTTAAGATGAGTAAATGAGTACACAAAACTATATGTCACAAACACAAACCTTTTTTCTGCTTCTTGTCATGGATTCATGACATGGATTGAAAAAAAGTACTAAGTGAAAGGAGCATGAGCTTCATGTTTAGTAAATGTCAAATAAGAAAAGTACAAAAAAAAAACCCAGTTATATCATCAGTATGACATTGCATGTGACAGCTGTGATGTGTTTTACACCAGTGAAGCTGGAAGGAGTACAGCTGTACAAGAGATACCATCAGCCCTTCACATTACGTGACGTGAATTTTCACAATGGATGTGATGACAACAAAAAGTGAGTTAACAGATAGAGAGGAATGCAGAACCACTGAAGCAAAGAGGAGATAATGCTCTTCCTAGTTTGACTAGATGCAGACAGATATGAAGAGGGAAAAAATATATGGGGTTAGGGGAACAAAGAACAATATTCAGTATGATACTGTACAGAGTTGATAGCATTAGCTCATGGTTTTGATTCCTACAGTTTCATTAGTGACTGAAGTAAAACAGTGTTAGTTAGTGTGGATTTGATCTTGATAAAACACTTTTTTTCACTCATTCTGTCATTACTTTTATCTGTTCTCTGACTTTTTCAACTGTGCGTTTCTCTGAGAGCAGTGTAAGGGAAAAAAATACCCTGGCACCACATTTTTGCTTTAATGCTTTTTATGAGAAAGAAACCATCTGACTAATGCACTAGATAGACCAAAACAATCATTTCACTGTGAACACTCATTACCAAACAATAGCCTGTTACACACTAAACACAAATGATAGCAGCAACATTCATGTGTGCTCTGAAGAAATTAGCCAAAGCTCGGACTAAAACTGCACTCTGCAAATTTATATAAAAATCAGAACAAGGCAGAAATAAACATTGATATTGTTAACATTGTTAAACATTGAGTTTCTGAATCTGCACTGGGGAGGTGGGTCAACAGAACAGCTAACTTTGTTATCAGGGGAAGCAGAAACCAAAGGCCAATTGGGAGGGGATACACTAAAAAGTGTAAATCTCCCTGTTAAAAATGTTAGATAAGCCACTGGTATAAACTTACATAAAGACCATTAAAAAGTATCTAGTAACTAGTATCTGCTATGCTTAACTTGTCTTCCTGCACTGAAATGAAAACACAGGGAAGCTTCTTGTCATGATTTGTTAAAGAGATCATTTTAGACACACACATACACACACATTCACTCCACAGGACAGGCAGTGATGAAGACACTGACAAATGCAAAATGGGTAGATTGATTGGCAAACATGAAAAGACTCTAGATGACCGATGCTAATACATGCCCGTTATAGATGTAAGGGTTAGCAAATGTCTGCTAAAGTACTCACATACATGGAAGCTCTACTTTAATATTAACTTCAATCTTAAATACCTGGCTATAAAAATATGAGGATGTTAAGAGAGATGACTGAGTGAGGGTTATGGTTCCAAGGTGTGAGACAACAAGAGGTGTGTGATATTAGAAGCAGTGAGAGGTTTGACTCAGGTGTGAACTAGTGCACAAGAAATCAAAGCACCATGGATCAAAAGATGATAGACTATAGGCTTTTAAAAGTGTAAAACTGCTTCAAAACACTCTTAGTAAACTGGTAGTGAGGGACGGCATCCATCCCACTTTGGATGGTGCAGCTCTCATTTCTAGAGTAGAGTTTATTAGCCAACCTAAAGTTTGACAATCCAGAGTGGGGAGAGGGAAATGCCTTTCTGCAGTTTCCTTAGAGCTGTCACCGCCCCTACACCCCATAGAGACTGTGTGTACTCCTGGACCATCTAAATTATATAAATCAGAAGGTAACACAAGAGGAGTTATTCATAAAAAAATAAAATGAAATAACTGCCACCTTATCGTGGTGGAGGGGTTTGAGTGTCCAAATGATCTTAGGAGCTATGTTGTCAAGGGCTATATGTCCCTAGCAGGGTCTCCCAAGGTAAACAGGTCCTAGGTGACAGACCAGACTAAGAGTGGTTCAACACCCCCTTGTGAAAAAGGAAATTATAAGGACCGTGATGTCGCCTGGCACGGCAAAGCCGGGACCCCACTCTGGAGCCATGCTTGGGGTTGAGGCTTGCAAGCGAACACCTGGTGGCTGGGTCTCCCCCCATGGGGCCCAGCCAGGTGAAGCCCCGAAGAAGTGACATGGGGCCACCCTTCTGTGGGCCCACCAAGTGCAGGAGGATCCATAAGGGGCCGGTGCTGTCTGGATCAGGCAGTGGTCAAAGGCGGGGACCTCGACGACCTGATCCCTGGACCCTGAGACTGGCTCTAGGGGACATGGAATGTCACCTCACTGGGGGGGAAGGAGCCTGAGCTTGTCCAGGAGTTTGAGCGGTACCAACTAGAAATAGTCAGGCTCACCTCTACGCACAGCCTGGGCTCTGGAACCCAACTCCTTGAGAGGGGCTGGACTCTCTTCTACTCCGGAGTTGTTTGCGGTGAGAGGCGGCGAGCTGGTGTGGGCTGGGGACTCTGGGTACTCTGGGTACTCAATCGTTCTAGTGGGGGACTTCAATGCTCCCGTGGGCAGCGACAGTGAAACCTGGAGGGGCGTGATTTGGAGGATTTGAACCCGAGCGGTGTTCTGTTGTTGGACTTCTGTGCTAGTCACAACTTGTCCAACATAAAGAGCACCATGAGGTCAATGATCGACTTTGTGGTTGTGTCTTTTGACCTTTGGCCGTGGGTCTTGGACACTCGGGTGAAGGTGCTGAGCTGTCAACTGATCACCACCTGGTAGTGATGGTAGTGGTGGATCCGCTGGCGGAGGAGAAAGTGGGACAGAGTCAGCAGACCTAAACGTATTGTGAGGGTCTGTTGGGAACGTTTGGAACGTCATCTGTCAGAGAGGTTTTCAACTCCCACCTCCGAGAGGTGGCTGGGGACACTGAGTCCGAATGGACCAGGTCCTCCACTTCCATTGTCGATGCAGCAGCTCGGAGCTGCGGTCATAAGGTCTCTGGTGCCTGATGTGGTGGAAATCCCCGAACCCGGTGGTGGACACCAGAGGTAAGGGAAAACAAAAAAAACCCCAACAAATCCCTTATCAGCAAGCACAGGAAAAACTCCCTTTAATGGAAGAAAAAACCTCCAGCAGAACCAGGCTCAGTTTGGGTGGCTATCTGCCTCGACCGGTTGGGGTGAGTGGATAGAGGAGAGAGAAAAGAACAGCAACAATAAACAACAAATAGACAATGCAGGTTGGTGGGGCCAGTAACTGCACATTAGCAGTATACAGCTCCAGGAGAGGGAGAGAGCACAAAGTTAGTGACATTCAGTGGTGGAATATACATGTGAGGGGGAGGAGAGGGGAAGGGAGGGGAGGTTTAGGGTAGGGAAGCTCAGTGCACTGATGGTCCTCAGGCAGTCTAGGCCTATAGCAGCATAGCTAAGGGATGGTTCAGAGTTACCTGAAGCCAGCCCTAACTATACACTTTATCAAAGAGGAAGGTTTTAAGTCTAGCCTTAAAAGTACAGAGTGCCTGCCTCCTGAACCCAGACTGGGAGCTGGTTCCACAGGAGATGAGCTTGATAACTAAAGGCTCTGCCTCCCATTCTGCTTGTGGAAACTCTGGGAACAAGTAGACCTGCACTCTGAGAGCGAAGTGCTCTATTGGGATAATATGGTACTATGAGTTCTTTAAGGTATGAAGGAGTTTGATCATGAAGGGATTTGCATGTGAGAAGAAGGATTTTAAATTCTATTCTATATTTTACAGGGAGCCAATGAAGAGAAGCTAATATAGGAGAAATATGATCTCTCTTGCTAGTTCCTGTCAGGACTCTGGCTGCAGTATTCTGGATTAACTGGAGGCTTTTTATGGAGATACTGGGACATCCAGATAGTAATAAATTAGAGTAATCTAACCTTGAGGTAACAAATGCATGGACTAGTTAACTGGTAGTTATCATTACTACTATTATTATTAATAATTTGTATTGTATTCCACTATCACTGACAATACTAATGCATTATTATCAGTGACCTTTGTTTTTGTCATGGTTCCCCTTTGGGACTTCCTGCCGTGGGACCTTTATTTTTTAGAGACTTCCATTTCCCTTGCACTGGTCCGTTCATTGTTTTCACCTGTCTCATCACCTTTTCCATTGTCCCTACATATACCTCCCCTCTTTCCTTTGTTCTTTGCCGAAGCATTAGTTGTCTATTGCATAAGCCAAGTTTGTTTCATAGGCTGTGCTTTATAGTTAAGTGTTACCATCTCATTCGGTTCCCTTTAGTTTTCTCAACCTTTTCGCTCGGTTCTCTTGTTTGGTTCTTGGTATTTTGTGTTCTCCCTGCCCTGGAAGCCCCAAGAAGGAATAAAGCCTTTTTGTTCTGCATTTGGGTCCTACTGCCTCTCCTTCTCTCCAGCACTCCACACTCACCAACACATGACAGAATGCTTCGGCCTAAGACGGACCCAGCAGGACCGGCCAAGGAGTGGTTCCCCGAGCCATATCTGAGGGACAGGGTCGTCGCGTTCTGGATGTGTCTGGGTTTCGCGCCGGACTACATGCTAGCACTGATGGTGTGCAGCCAACAGCTGCGGGGACTAGTGCACGTGCCGCCCCACACCTCCAAGGAGAATGTGAGTAAGGCATCCCAGCTCTTCTCCTACCTACACGCTCAACTGGAGGAAGGCAGAGAGCAGCAACTCCCCTTCAAAGACACCAAGAGCAGGTGCCTTGCCGCGCTTCAGTCCCCATCACCGGTGCTGCAGCTCTCCACACCCTCGGCTCCTCCCAATTCTCCGGACCGGGACGCCATTCGCCTCGGTCTGAGCTCCGCCTCCTCCTCAGTCCAGGACGCCATTCGTCCCGCCGGAGCCCCGCTTCCTTTTCGGACAAGGACCGAAGTCCAATCTCTTTCTTTCCTCAGTCTGAGTTTTTTTTTTCCTCTTCATCCTTTCTCCTCCCTCAGCCTGAGCCTCTCGTTCTCCCTCCTCAGCCTGAGCCTCCCGTTCTCCCTCCTCAGCCTGAGCCTCTCGTTCTCCTTCCTCAGCCTGAGCCTCTCTCTCTCGCCCCCAGCCTGGGTGCCCCCTCACTCTCTTTCCTTCCCAGCCTGGGTCCCCCGCTGCTTTCTCCAGTTTCCAGCTCGTGTCCACTCTCTCCCTCTCTCTCTCTCTCTCTCCCTCTCAGCCAGATTCACGGTCCCCAGCGTCCCAGTCGCCACTTTCTCAGTTCCCGGCGTCCCAGTCACTAGAGTCCCTCTTGGCTCCCCAACCCAGGAAATCCGAGCCCCTCCTGGACTCCCAGCCAGCGTCCCTCCTGGCTTCCCAGTCCAGGAGATCAGAGCGAGTCTCCAGTCCTGCAGCCTCAGCCATGACGTCACCGCCGCACAAAGAGGCAGAGACCAGAGCCTCAGGGGCCTGACGAGCTCATTCCCGCTGAGGTATCCCTCCAGCTTTCCTCCCCAATCTTCCACGACTCACCGCCGGCTTTCCAGCCTTTGACACCGGAGCCTCAATCATTAATACAGCCGGAGGCGCGTGCTATCAGGCGGGAGTTGAAGACTAAGCCCCTGGCTCCCTGGGATTTGGCTCTGGATTTGGCGCATTTGCTGCCCAGCCACAGTCCCTCCTCGCTGCCCAGCCAGAGCTTGCTGTTCAGCAGAGTCGCCACCAACAGCGGCGGCGTCGGAGAGGGGTGGCCACTTCTCCGGTCAGGCAGCCTGAACCCAGCGCCTTCTCATCACTGGAGCCTCGAGCTGCCTCCTCGCCGCCGGATCCTCAGGTTGCCATCTCTCCGCTGAGCCACCTGCGCCGCAGCAGCTTGAACTCCCCGCACAGCTGCTGATTGAACCGCTGGACGACGACGGAGTCCTCAGCCAGTGCTGCCACCTTTTCCAGGGCCGACTCCTCGGCTACTGTCTCCAAAATGGTCCCGGACATTCGCCCGCCTCAGCGGTCGTCCTCCCGAATGGCCCCAGACCTTCGTCCGCCTCAGCGGTCGTCCTCCCGAACGGCCCTGGACTTTCGTCCACCTCAGGGGTCGTCCTCCCGAACAGCCTCAGACCTCCGTCCGCTTCAGAGGCCATCCTCCCCAACGGCCTCAGACTTTCTCTCGCCTCAGGGGCCGTCCCCCCATTTATTTATTTATTAAAAGCCATTATTTCTGCTGCCAGTTGGTGGCGCTATGGCTAAATGGCATTTTACATGTGTATCATCATAATCATCAAAACTAAGTTTGAGCCAGTGCAAGCAATTCATGGAGAATTTAAGACAAATATTTAAATTCATCATGCAGTCATTTTATATTTGATATTTCAACCTATCAAAAAATCACTTTGACATCTGCAACATCTTGACATCATGTAGACCAAATTTGACACACCTCTGATATATGGTGCAGGAGGAATATGTTAAATTCCATTGCATGTCAAAACACACAAAATCCCAAATACCTCACTTCCTGTTGAGCATGGTATATGCAAAAAATGTTTGTACTGGGGAGTTCCATACACCTACAAATTTAGTGTGTGTAGCTCAAACTACATGCCAACCACAACACTCATTGACATAAGGGGGCACCATGGAGTCCCTGGGCCACACCCATGGCTTAAGCTTTGTCTGTTACTACTCCCCATGGTAACAGATATGTGTGGTACATTTTGTGTTTTTGCCCATGGGAATCAGTTCAAAAATGGCCGTTTGGCAGTGGGAAACAAATAATATTAATAATAATCCTTACAGAAACAATAGGGCTTCCCACCTCTGGTGCTCGTGCCCTATTAACAAACTGAGAGCACAGAGCAGCAGCAACTACTGTTAACACCAAATATCAAAATTTCAGACAATAGTAGTAAATATCTTACCTTGTTTACTAGTGCCTTCATGGATCTCATACAAATTGCAGAACAATATGTTCCCTTTGTGGACATGAAAGCTTTACTGTACAGTTCAAAAATTTGTTTACTTTATTCCACTGTTGCAAATGTAAGCTGCATGTCCTCTGTGGGTGTATGTCTATGTTAATCATCTGCCCTTAGGTTTACATTATAGACAGTCCACTTCATTGAGTAAACTGCAATTTGTGTTAAACTGAGAGCTATGACAGTTTTATTCAGCAAACAAGGATGTGTATGCAGCGTCATACTCTTCCAGTTTTTATTAGTGGAAGCAGTCACTTTATGATGATGACAGATTAGGTGGATGACAAAATAATGACAAAATAGTGGGCAAAGAAACACTGAAAGAAAACAGCAGTTATACACAAAGATAGGTGGAGAAACAGGGTGAATATCTGTGTTCCTCTGTAAACAAGTCATAAACCTCCCCCTGACTATGAGGAGATAAAAAGATAAAAGGTTAGAATTTTGGCATGTGTCAGCAGCGATGTGCTGTATCAGTCCTGGGTGTGTCTCATTGTTTACATGTGTGTTCTTTCCTCTACAGCCACTTCCCTAACCCTCACAGTGACCCTGCTGTTAAAGTGTGAGACTTCTGCACATTCTCACAGTTTTTCTGCCAAAATGGAATGAGTCTTTTGCTTTATTACAATAGCCAATATATTTAATGATTTTATATAGTAGGTGGTAAACCTATGTGAATAACCGCAAAGCAGAAGGATATGAATAGAACTTTAATCTTAGTAGTAGAATTTTGGGTCTACAGTACCCCTTTAGTTCTCTTTTCACTGGCATCACTATATCTGGCAGTTTTCCTGTAAACAAAACTGAGTGCAACACTACGCACGTCTTCCAGGAGAGCCTGTCTAAAAATGTGCTTTTTGTGGACCACATTTACAGTCTCATTAGATATTGGTTATCATAATAAAGCAAAAGACTCATTCCATTTTGGCAGAAAAGCTGTGAAAATAGCACTTTTTTTCACTCAAAGCACTTTAGCAAAGCACACAATCACATTGATCAGATTGATCCCCGTGAGTGTCTGCCAATACAGAATCCCAATCCAAGCCTTGTATCTTCCTAATACATGTGCACAGTGCACACTACGAGTACATTATTATTACACTATGTTCTAGTTATGACCGGCACATTAACTGCTCACATTGCAGGTATTACAACTGGCTACTGGTCAGTACTGGTGTACTTTAAAATATTTCCACACAGCAGAGATTTTTCCCACATCATGCTGACACCTGTGTGACAGATGATGTGTGACAGATGATTCTTCCTACCTCTGAAAATAGTTCTTCATGAATTCTAGTGAATTCCCTATGGGCTTTTGTCCTGCACGATGAACCTGGGATCAATTCAACACCTGATGGTGTTGTATGATAAAAATCTAAAATATATATATATATATGGAACTGTTGATGGTTAACTGAGTTTGTACAGGTCAGGGTGATGGGAATGATTTTAAGGGGGCACCTTTAATGTACTCCTAGTGGATTATGAGACATTTCACACAAAACCTCATGGTGGAGCTAGAGGACAAGTCAGGGAATCATCAAAGTTAAATAGGATTCAGTGTGGCTTCAATAGCAATCTATCCATTAATTGCTGAGATATTTCAGTCAAATAATTGAAATGTCAGTATTTGCCTTTCATTGGCTTCAATATATTTGCTGGGTACCAGGGATACTGGTTAAATGACTCACTGCCATTTGGGCAAAAGAGGCTGATCTGTTCATTCCCACACTTGCCTATTTTTAGCACCCATGCTGCAATTGTGTAAAAACAGATCGGAGTAATGATTAACTTTAACTTATCACATAAGAGGCACACATATTACATCTGGCATGGTTTGCAATTGTGAAAGAGATAGGAAAGGTAGAAAAGAGAGTGGTCATAACTTGTGACCTCATATCCTCCTTTACAGTAAGAAAAACGCATTTTGAAAAAACAAATTGTGTTCAAATTGTGCTTGTTCACTCACTCTCATACACAGACAAACACAAAGGAAACCAAGTGTTCACTGGCATGTTGAAAGCCAGGGAAACACTAGCACATGTGCTTCCTGAAACTGTGTACAAAATCTTGTTTTCCTGTCATGTCCTAACCCAAATCCACTTTTATTTTTTTCACTCAAAGGGTGAAGGGTCTCCTTTGTTTAATAGAAAGGGAAATATACATACTCAACTCAGTTGCTTGGAATTGCAAAAAGACATTGGGAATATCAAAACAACAGTTTAAAATATCAGTGCTAGTCATGTACATGATGTCCTGTGTTGATCTGTATGGTACAAAGGTCCTGTCCTCCCCAGCATCTCTAACTACAATAATACTGCCAGAAACCACATTTATTTAGCAATTTATGAATTCACATTTGTTAATGCTGTGGCCTGTATCCATTTACATGGATGTTTTGCTATGTTTGGACTTTGTTTGCCAAAGATTGTGCTTCTGCAAGCAATAGGCATGTGCATGCACACATAACTTTCAGTGGACTTGTCAAGGTTTTATTGAATGTGCCAAAGGTGTGCTGGTATGCTTTAGCTTCCATGTGACAGTGATTTGTAATCCAAAGACATGTTATATTCTGGTATGACCAGACCTGGCTCCAGTTTTCACATAATGGGACTGTGGTTGCTAAACTATGTCTATAAATAAGAAACTGTTTATGTGTCAGTGCTGGTTGCAAAAGAACTACAATGAATACCTCAGACACATTAACACTTTTTGTTGTGAATACCTTCATATATGGGAGTGAGAAAGTTAATAATAACCAACTTTGGCTTGAATGCCAAAAAATCATTTTGTTTGTTTATAAATAAGGCAGAGAAGAATCTTTATAGTGTTTTGTAGGGCTATAAGGGAAACACAGTGCTTGCATTAGTCATTACACTAGTTTAAATATGTTACCAGTAACCTTCATAAGTAATTCTATGAAATCCTACAAGAATGTACTTAGTCCAGGTGGTGAATGCTTTCATGAAGGCTAGGGTTGACAGGGTAGACCAAATGGACAGTCTGCCAAAACACTGTTAGATGGCTGAGAGTTGAAAACCTCATTAGTACTCTGTCCCGTTTTTTAAAGCGAGGACCCAAACACAGAAAAACTGAGAGGCAGTTCACACAGAGGTTTATTAAGAATTTGAGGGAAAACATACTGCGAAAACAAATCCAGCACAATAGCTTAAATGAAGAAGCTCAGACACTCAGGATCCATAAGAGTCCATTTAAAGAAACACCCAAAATCTAACAGGGAAATTCAAAATATGGAAATCCAAGTGCAAAAACTAAAAATAACAAGGCATGTGACAATAAGACAAACCAGCAACTGAAAACACAGGGACAGTTGTTTTAATACAAAAACACTTCATGAATTGCTTCAAAATAAAAGAAACAAAACAGGAAACAGGGGTTGTGACATACTCATTTTTTGTTAGAAGCTGTTGTGAATCTGATGATCTTTCTGTGAACATCATTTAGGTCAGTTATGAAAGGCCAAGTTATAAGAATTTTTTCTCTTTCCTTTTAGCTTAACACATATTTTAATAGTTTAGACATGTCCACTCTTGTGAACAATATGAGTAAACGATATGTAAACTGTCAAAATGTCATTTTAATATCATTTTTGTATAACATACACAGCTCTTAGCTATGGCTGTGGAAACACTTTCCCACTCAAGTAAATGAAAACATGTTTCCAAACCTTTGACTGGTTGAGTAGAGCTGAAAACAATTAGCAACTTAATTGTTTGTTTTGGAAAAAATAATCAGTAATTATTTGATAAAGTAATTATTATACATGAAAAAAAAGTATAGTTTCCAGCTCAAATGTGAGGATTTTTTCTTTGTCATACCTGTTAGTAAACTGAATATTTATTATTATTTTGTGTTTGCAACATAATTTGTTTGCATTCTTTGGGTTAGCTGGGGCCAGTGGTTTCCAAGGCTAGTCTTTAGGGTGTACAAATGCTAGTCACACAATAGACTTAGCACAAAATACTTTTTATGCTCCAACCACGCCACAAATGACACAATTATTACATATATTAATGGCCAATGAGAGAATGCTACATGGAGGAAGTTTTCCCACATCAATAAAGTTTTAAAACAAAATGTTTTAGCTTAATGAAAGCTAGTAAGGTATGACCTTGACTGTAAATGGACATGATTAATTGTAATTTTATGTTTATACAAAATAATTATTTCAACAGTATAACAACAATATTGATTCTTAGTTGTTAGTTGTTACTTGGTATCCTCATTTTTTTTTTTTTTTTATCCGAACATGAATGTTCTTCTAAAAAGGACTGGGCAGATGTGTATATGACGTGTTTGGCTGGAACTGACCTGGAATTCTGTTCACCATTTTGGATGTTGGGTTTTTAGCTGTACTTACACTTGCTTGCCACTAGATGGGTGCCTGTGGTCTTTTTTCACATACCTTAATTCACATACACACATTGTAATTTTTGTAGACATGATCATACAGCTCTTGTTTAATCTTTTATTACAGTAGTCTCAATGCATAATGTAGAAATGCAGCATTCACTCTACAATGGTCACGTATTAAACTGGCTAACACAAACCCTTGCTGTATAACACTGTGTTGTGGCATAGGTTAACCCAATGTTTTTTGCCAGATGACCCCGCACTATTTTAGCTAGAGCTCTCTGCCTTGAGACTCCTGCTGCATCACCAGACTGGCAGTTGATATACCTGCAAAATTTCTGACAGGACACGCTGAGCTTCCAACAAATTCAAAAACTCAGGAAAGATTCTTAGAGACTTTTTGTTTATAAAGAGAGACACTAGTGCATGTGTATAGTGGGAAGAGAAGTCATACAGCTTATGCATGTCCACTGTACATGTACTGTCATAATTATGCAATTTTGCTCTAAAGAGGACAGACAAAGCTTCTTATTACTATGAATTTTAGAGTGAGTAGTGAGTGGATTGAGAAACACATTCCTGTAAGAGAATATACTTATTCTGTCTGCTGTTTTCATGGTTGGTGTGTGGGAAGTTTAGTTTCACTTCACAAAGAGTTTACAGATACTTTAGATCAGGGGTGGGCACTGAGAGCCATTGTTCTGCTTGTTTTCCTGCTATCCCTGCCTTACCAGAGTGAGTTCAGACAATCAGAAATTAAAAGGTACTAATTCAGTTTGTCTTTCCCCTCCCCACCCTTATCTGAGATGGTATCTTCCACCTTCTGATTGACTGAACACACCTGAGCCAGGTAATCAGCTTTGGGAAGGACAGTGGCTTTCCATGAAAATGGATTGCCCACCTCTGGTTTAGATAAATTGCAAACACCTGCATTCACCTGCATATCTCAGCTACAGCAGCTGATCACTGTTGCATGTGTGCTGCATAAAGAGATTATGCAGGTTGACTTTTTCACCACTTGGGGGAAGCACTGATGGCTTGTGGAATTTACCGTAACACTGTGTAGGAGTAGCTCATAAAGCTGTAGGTACTTCAGCACAGCCCACAGGCTCTCCAGCCACAGTTAGTCAGAGATGTGTTGTTGCGACTTATTACCAAAACTAAACATAAGGTGTGGCACATTGTCACAGTTACTAGATGTAGATGAAGGCTATCATTTCATCTTTTAAATACGATAGATAGATAGATAGATAGATAGATAGAAAATTTCACTATAAAATATATTTTATATTAAATTTATATATATAATATATATATTAAATATATTATATATATATATATTATTTATATATTATATATATAATATATTTTTATATTAAATTTCACTATAAAATATAATAAACAGATAAAGGCACCCAGTCAATAACATATAACATAAATTGCGTAAATAACATATCAACAATTAAAATTAAAAAGTCTGATGGCTGTGGGGACAAAGGATCTCCTCAACCTCTCAGTTCTGCAGTGTAGTGAGATGAGCCTCCCACTGCAGCTGCTACTCTGTTTAGTCAGTATATGATGTAGGGGGTGTTTATTATTGTTCATTATAGCAACTGCTCCACCACAGTTCTGATAGGGTCCAGCTCCCTGCTTAGCACAGAACTGGCCTTTTTCACCAGTTTGTCCAATTTCTGTCTGTAATGCAGACAGCAGCATAGAACAGTGTACTTGCCATGACAGTGTGGTAGAACATGCACAGCATGTCACTGCAGACATTGTGGGAACCGAGGCATCTCAAGAAGAAGAGGCGGCTCTGCCCTTTTCTGTACACTGCATCCACATTGGCAGACCACTCCAGTTTTTGTCCAGTACCACCCCCAGATACTTGAAGGTCTGTACAGTCTCTATCTCCTGTCTATCAATGCAGACTGACTGGCATGGTGCTTTTGATCTCCTAAAATCCACCAACAGCTCCTTATTCTTGGTGGTGTTCAGGAGAAGATAGTCCTTTTTGCTTCAGCCAGTGAAGGCCTCCACTAGGTCCCTGTACTCCCCTCCCGTCTGTCGCGGACACATGCCACAACAACCGTATCATCAGAATACTTCTGAATGTGGCAGGACTTATAGGAGTTATACCTAAAGTCCGATGTGTAGACCATAAACAGAAAAGGAGCAAGAACCATCCCTTGTGGAGCCCCAGTGCTGCATTCCAGTGTCCCAGAAACACATCTCCCCAGCCTGACATGTCTGGATGTCAAATAGTCCATAATCCATGACGTCAGGGAGGGGGCCACCCCATACATAGAAGCTTGTCTCTCAGTATGGGAGGCCATATAGTGTTGAAAGCACTGGAGAAGTTGAAGAACATAATCCTCACATACGAACTAGGCACATCCAGATAGGCATATGTTCAGTGCAGCATGTAAAGCACCGCATCTTCCACTCCCATGTGTTTCTGAACAGGTAGTTGTCCTGCACAGTCCTTCAGAAGCCTTGGACATACTCCATCTGGTCCTGCTGCCTCCCTGGCCAAAGTCTCCTGAGTTCAACTCCAACCTCTTCCGTTGTTAGAGACAGAAGGAATAATAATAATAGAACAATAATAAAAATAATAAAATAAAATAAAAATAATAATAACTTCATTTATATAGCACCTTTGAAAACAGTTACATGAGAAAAGAGATCAAAACACTCACAATAAATACAGAGGCAATTAACATCATTCATCCATTATCTACACTCATCCATTCATCCATCCATCCATGATCTATACCCACTTATTCCTAATTATTACTATCCCAGCTCTCTTTGGGTGAAAGGCAGGGGTACACCCTGGACAGGTCACCAGTCCATCACAGGGTCACACAGAGACAAACAACCTCACACACTCACACTCACTCCTATGGGCAATTTAGAGTCACTAATCAATCTGACATACATGTTTCTGGACTGTGGGAGGAAACCAGAGTACCTGGAAAAACCCCACGCAAGCATATGGAGAACATGCAAACTCCCCACAGAAAGGCCCCTGACGGGTCATGAACCCAGGACCATCTTGTTGTGACGCAACAGTGCTAACCAGTCGGCCACTGTGCTACATAAATTCATATCAGTAAAAGTAAAATAAAAATTAAAAAAGAATTAAAACAATTATAAAAACAGATGAGGTAAAATCAAATTTAAACACAGCATAACCAAGGCCCAGAAACAAAATTAAAAGGTAAAACAAATAAATAAATGTCTGTAATAAAAACAATGGCTTATAAAAAGGCTTTTGTATAAAAATAAGTTTTTTAAAGGGATTTAAAAGATATTAACGAGTTTGTCAGCCTGAATATGTGACCTTTACTATCTGATGTAGCACCACTGCTGACTTTTTCAGAAATGTAATATTATATTTTATAAATCTGTAAATTTTCTGACAGATTTGATCTGGCACTGTAGGAATTTCATGGTGTGAGGTATACATAGAAAATTCTTATCATGCAATACTTTATTTGACCCTTTTACAGTACAAGCTGTTATGTGTTGGGTGGTGTGCAGGAGAGAAGAAGGAGTGGTAGGACCCAAATGCAGGACAACGTGGCTTTATTTCCCGGGACAATCTCCGGGCTCAAGATAAACATAAATATAACAGGGTGAAATGGTTAACAGAAAAATCTCCGAATGAGACAGTTACAGGCACAACTCATCATATACTAACACGGGTTAATGCTTCAGCGAAGAACACAAGAACACAGGCAGTATTTATAGTGGGAGAACAAAGGTGATCGAAGACAGGTGAAAGTGATAACAGTAATTAACAAATAAAGCTGCCGGGGGATCAGTGCAGAGAAAAAAGGAAGTCTTTTCACAGTAAAAGGTCCCGGCAGGAAGTCCCAAAAGGGGACTCATGACACAAGCATAGAAAAAAATTGATTCAACCTTTATTATAACCATAGAATATTAGATATTTATTACTACAATACAGCAATAAAATAACCACCCACTCTGGAATCTATACCACAACCTTTTGTGACTCTTTTAATTAAGTAACAGAAGGATGTAGATGTTTTTAATCTACATCTGGATTTGATTCTTATTCTAAATACATAAGACCAACCTAGTGTTTTCAGAGGAAAACCTAAATCCTCTTTGGGAAATACAGTTTCTCCAGTTTTGAAAATGAGAACAGGAAAACCAAGAATATTAGCGTTTTATCACAAATGAACTGTTTATTATTTCAAGTGAGTCAGACCAGTGAACACATAAAGTTTGTTCTTGACATAACTTTACACCAAATTAAGAAAAACATGTTACTCCTTTCTGTGTGTATGTCTTGTCACCACACATTGTTTTCAATGCAATGAGCAATTCTAGGTTGCTACTTTGAACTGAAAAGTTTGGTGCATGAAGTTTAGCATGTGAATTAAGTTACACACACTAGTGTGCCAGCTTTAACCAAATGTCATACATATTTTATCATTTGTGAACATTATACAACAAAAGACAAGCATGCAAGTACACCGTAGACATACCCAAGACCTTCAGGAATGTGTGGATGGATAGAAGAGGTAAATTGAGAAGAGAAGAGAGCATCAGTAGTGTCCTGTGGCTACAGCCTGTTCGGTTGTGTTTGCATGTCAACAGTCATGAGGAAGCACAGTCTTTTGTTAACCTGTCTGTAAACGTTTGGGTGGCTGTATATTATAAGGAGTATTATACTCGACTTCAAAACAGCTTAGTAAGCCACGGTCTAGATTTCTATGTTTAATGTTTTTAAAATATATTTTAACTTTTAACTTTACTACAAACTATTTATAACATTTTTAAAGAAAAACTCAAACATTACTTCCAGGATTTTAACCCTTAAAATGCCAATTTCATAAGTGATGTCACAGATTTGGGGAAAAAACACACAAAATGACTTATTCTCAATATAAAAAGTGATTGTGGACTGGGTATTTTTTACCCCCTAACGCAGTCTTGGATATGTCAAAGATTAGTAACAACACTGATTTTGATGCATTGTTTTTGTGCAGCATCAGATTTAAATTTTTTCTGACTAATTTACTGTCCGTGGATGTTTTTGCCCCATTGACTGCCATTATAACGAATATAAATTTTTTTGACTGCACAGCCATGACACTATATAATCATGCATTTTTGATGGTTGGTGGTTTCCCTGTTGGGAAGAGGTAAAATTTGTGATTTTTGACAACCTGAGCCAGAGGTCACTCCTTGCTGGAGCCCCGTGCCGTTTTCTTGCCGGACCCCCGAGCTGCCTTCTCACAACCAGAGTCTAGCATGCCACAGCCGCTGGAGCCTCCAGCACCATCTCGGCCAGAGTCACCAGCGCCGCCTCCTCAGCCAGAGCCGCAGCAGCCCGAGCCTCTAGAGCTGCAGCAGCCCGAGCCTCTAGAGCTGCAGCAGCCAAAGCCTCCAGTGTTGTCGCCTTGGCCAGAGTCTCCAGAGCCGCAGCCAGAGTCTCCAGTCTTATCATCGGACCCGCCTGTCCTGCAGCCTTGACAATGACCCTGCTGAGGTTCTGCCCAAGATTTCAGAACCTCAGTACGCCGACAACAGCGCCCCTGCTGAAGTTCTGCCCAGGAGTTCAGAACCTCAGTGTGGTGACGACATCATCCCTGCGGAGGTTCCCTTCCAGCCATCTAGATCTTTGGCTAGCCTTTCACCTGAGTTTCCGGCAGGCCTCTCACCCAATTCTCTGGCCAGCCTTTCACCTCAGTCTCTGGCCAGCCCTTCGCCTGTGTTTCCGGCAGGCCTCTCATCTCAGTCTCTAGCCAGTCCTTCACCCCAGTCTCTGGCTAGCTCCTCACCTGGATCTCTCAATCACCAGCCATCCATTTCCCTGAGTTTCCAGCCTTCCCTTCACCTGAGTTTCCAGCTGGCTCCTCATATCAGTCTCCGGCTAGCCTTTTACCTCAGTCTTCGGCCAGCCACTCATCCGAGTCTCCAGCCGGCTCTTCACCTGAGTTTCTGGCAGGCCTCTCACGTGAGTCTCCGGCCAGCCTTTCACCTCAGTCTCCGGCAGGCCTCTCACCTGAGCCTCCCTCCAGAGCAACCCCGGACTCTCAGGTGCGTGAGGGGTTGCCCTTGTGGCTCATCCCACATCCCAGGGCACTAAGGGAGCAGACCACCAGACTTTGAATTGTTATGATTCCTATTTGGGACTTCCTGGGGACCTTTACTTTGTATTGGATTCCTGTTTTCCCTGGCAGCCTTATCTTTACTAACTTATTATTTTCACCTGTTCCCGCTGTGCCTTTTGTCTCGCTCTTTATATATACTTCCTTCTGTCTTGTGGATCAGTGTCTTTGTGGGAGCATTACCTAATGTCACTTGGTGCAAGCGGTGATTATTATTTGTGTTTTGCCTTAGCCCTGGTGATCCCAGAAGAATAAAGATTCTGAAGTTGTCCAGCACATAGTTCCTTCACCTCTTCTTCACACCGCACAACATAACACAACCAAGTGGCCCCATTACCCCTTTACACAGGCCTGTGCATAGAAAGCTTAGTTTATGGCTTTTATATGGACTGTATCAGCATATTATAGTTTGTGTGTTGTGTGTGTGAGACAGTATGTGTTGACCCTGACCCTTTCATCGATCCTCAAACTCTTCACATTCCTCTTTAGCTCAACATGTGACATAGACTAAGGCACTTACAAAACGTTACTACTGGTTTTACATTTTATGTTGCTTTTAATCAGCTTACCTGCAGAAAATACAAAAAAGTATTGATTAGCAGGAGTGCACTGGTGTATGTAGTCTGCCAACTCCTCACCACGTACTAACCGTTCTTCTTTGGCTAGTGTTGGCTACTGATGCTTAGGGCATCAGGCGCACCCTGTTGGCGGAGTTGAGAATACCCCTTTTGCAACACAGGCTTTAGAGATAATAGTTGGATAAACTTACACAGTAGTTTAACTAGATGTTTCTATCAAAATTAAATGGGGGGGGGGGGGGGACTGTTTCCCTGCTTAGTTTAATCACACAGTACCACATATGCACCTGCTGCCTTTTGATAGGGAGAAGTACAGACTGAACAAAAACAGGTAAGTGGATTTAAACACTGGCATGCCATCCTGCTGGTCATTTCATGGTGAGAGGAGTAGCAAGCACCATGAGTAGTGGCTTCACTCATAACAAAGTTTTGGAAATGTTCTGTTCTGCAGAAGTTCTCAGACGATTCTGCGATTGTCGGGCTCATCACTGACAATGACAATGCGGAGTATAAAGGACTGATGCAGGACTTCGTGGACTGGTGTTAGCAGAACCACCTCCTCATCAACGCGGGGAAGACCAAGGACTGGTGGACTTCCGCAGACGCTGGTCTACTCTCCCCTTGACAGTGAACATCCAGGGAATGGACATTGAGAGAGTGGACTCTTATAAGTACTTGGGTGTTCACCTGACTAACTAACTGGACTGGACTCATAACACAGACGCACTGTACAGGAAGGGCCAGTCTCCTGAGGAGACTGCAGTCTTTTGGGGTGAAGGGGGCACTCCTGAGGACCTTTTATGACTCTGTGGTGGCATCAGCCATCCTGTACAGTGTGGTCTGCTGGAGCAGCAGCATCACCGAGAGGGAGAGGAAGAAGCTGGATAAGGTCATCAAGAAGGCTAGCTCTGTCCTGGGCTGTCCCTTAGACTGAGCAAGGGAGGTGGGGAACAGACGGATCCTGGCTAAACTAACATCTATACTGGACCATGAGTCACACCCCCTGCAGGATGCCCTGTCTGCCCTGGAGAGCAGCTTCAGTGACAGACTGATCCACCCTCACTGTGTGAAGGAGAGATTCCACAGGTCTTTTCTTCCTGCTGCTGTCAGGCTCTACAATGAACACTGCTAACTGTACATTTGTCATCCATCTGCTGCAGTCATGTGCAATACTGTATTATAAAGTTATTGGCATAGCTTTTTCTAGAAGAACTGGGAAATTCTCTGGTCTCTGCATCAATTTTGTTGAGCACCTCCCTCACGCACTAGTTGCTGCCGCACTGGTGAGGGGGATGCAGCTGTGCCTCCAAACACAGAGCCAGAGACACCAGCAGATACCAAAAGATACCAGCAGCTCAGGAGTAAAGAGGGAAACATGCACATTGTGCAAAAGACAAAAAAAAAAGAACAGCACTTTCATCATACTGGAAATGTTCATGTTTTCAGTGAGGTGAGTATGGAGTTGGGAACAATTTTCTCGAGGATTTTGGAAAAAAATTAAAGATTAGATATAGGACATAGGTTATTGATATTGGTTGGATCTGCACCGGGTTTTTTGAACGTGGACTTGAAGTAGACGAATAATTGTTCATCCTTGTTTTCTTAATGTGCTTTTATGTTTTATTTTAATTTACTTTACTTGATTTAAATTTATTTTATGTTAAATGTCTTTATTTTTAAATGCTCTTTTCAATGCTTTTAATGTAATTATGTGCCTTGTAAAGCACTTTGAATTGCGTAGTGTATGAAAGGTGCTATACAAATAAATTTGCCTTTGCCTTTGCCTTTGCCTTTAGACTACTGTCTGTCCATACTGATGCAAGCTGATGATAGAAATGAGTTTGGACAATGAAATAATTTTTGCTTACTAAGATCTGTCCTTTCATTCAGTCTATACTGATCATTAAGCAATCCCTTCCTATCATTTCAATTTATGGTTGAATCCAAAGTCTTTGTTCAGTGCTGCATTCAAAAGTTTAAATGAATCTATCAGGTGGGCATAAATATGAATAAAAAACAAATGTTATGGTTTTGTATCTGCTGGATGTGTAAATAAGCTATTGTTGTTACATATTAACAACATTAGCAGTGGGCAGTCATGGCTTAATGGATAGGGAGTTGGACTTGAAACCTGAAAATTGCAGGGTCCGGCAGGAGTTGTCGGTGGCTCAGAGTGAATAGCCAGCGCCCTGTCCACCTTCAATGGAGCGCTGACTGCCCACTGCTCTGGGTATGTGTGTCTTCACTGTGGTGTGTGTGCACTTAAGTGGGTTAAATGCAGAGCACAAATTCTGAGTATGGGTCACCATAATTGGATACTATATGCCTGACCTTTCAATAACATTATAATGTCATACATAATATGCTGTAAGCTTGTTCTGCTGCTTCCAGTGGGACAGAAATCAATTAATACAGCTTTAAAAACTGGAACTATAACAGGAGGATCATGTGAAGGTTTTGCTGGTAATTATTGTGTTGAAATTAGTTGAACTGAAATGGTGCAGCCTGCTTGCCATCTACAACCTCTACATAGAGACAGTGACAACAGTGTAGGTTAAAAACATAGGCAATATACATGTCATTGTCATCTGACAGTGTGTTGTTGTAGTTATATAGCTAGCAGAAGATCAGGAAACAGTTTCCCCCACAGGCCAGGAAATGAATCATCCTCTGATACACACAGTGCCACGCCCCTTAACGCACACAGATGGTGAAACGACATCTTGCTTAGCTGTGTGTCACTGCTGACTGCTGTGTGTCTCCATACCAGGTAAATAGCTCTCTCCTTTGTGTTTTCAGCCATTAGGACTGGAGTTACATTAGCATTTTTTTTTTCATGTGCTGCTTACCAGTCAGGCACTTATCAGTCTGTGGTGTAATTGTAGGGTTTGCAATGCAGATCTGAACATGTGAAAACTGGTGTGCATGCTTGTCAGCTTTGAGTGTGCTGGCACAGAGAACAGAGTACAGAATATATTGATAACATTGTAATTACATTGCAAACAAGTCAAAGGGTCATGTTTTCTTCATAGAAAAGACTTTTCCTAAATTTTTGTGCTTTTTGTAATTAAGATTAACATATTAACACATTTTGTAGTTTAGGTTAATGATTAGTATATTATGATTGCATTGTTAAGTTGACTCTGTGTTCACTACAATTTTTAAAGTGTAGGAGAGTGACACACTACCAGTACCTTATAGGTACAGCTTATAACTGTCAACAAATCTCATGAAATAATTCACTTCCCTGTGGCATTCAGCTCCATGTGTATTGGTTTTGAAGATGTAGAAGTTAAAAAGCAGATATACTGGTTTATATACTGTATAAAAGGCTAATTTAGACACAATCAGGAGGAAACAGTGTATTTATTGGTGGACTTTTCTCAGCAGCACTGCTGCCTGTTTACTCATCGCTTTATGTTTATTACTAAACAATAAAACACATAGAAAGCAACACAGCACAAACATGCAGTAGTTGAAACTAACTATTTTTGCACAGCTATACATTGTCTTAAATGAATCTTCATTTATGTAGAGTCAAAAGGCTAGAGTTTGTAGTAGGTTACCCATATTTCAGCATCGCCATACAGAAAATGCTCATAATGCAAGTATAATAGGCAATTTTTTATGATAGCCCAGTTGATTTTAAATTGACCATAGGTGTGAATGTGGGTATAAGTGTTTGTCTGGCTCCATGTGTCATCCTCTCACTCAGTGTCAGCTGACATTGTCTCCAGCTGCAATAACCATGGATCTACCAGGATAAGTGGTTGATAATGGATGGATGGTAGCCCCAGTGATTATGCAAAATATGCCTTTATATAGAACCAACTCCTTTCATTTTTCAAAGGCTAAATGATGGGAAATTATAATTATTTCCCATATCTCCCTGTAACAATAATCCCTTTCAAATGGGGTTTATAATATATTTGAATCCTAAGAGAGTCAAGAGAAAGAGAGGATTTGTTGCTCATGATCCTGCAGTTGTCTGTTGACCAGGACACCAGTAACAGCTAACAATGAGGCAAAGACGGAAGTAATGCTGGTTGGCTCTAGTGCTTCCAGTGAATCTACCGGTGTTAACATTGTAATTACATTGCAAACAAGTCAAAGGGTTTAATTTAGGCTTCAAAATGGGCGCAGATCTTAAATTTGATAAGCAAATTGGTGCTGTGGTAAAATCCAGTTTTTTCCACTTAAGGTGTTTGGCAAAACTACGACCTCTAGTGTCAAGGCAGCACTTTGAGCTAGTAATCTATGCCTTTGTTACATCACGCCTTGACTATTGTAATGCTCTGTATGTTGTGGTTATTCAGGCATCCCTTTCACGTCTCCAGCTGGTCCAAAATGCGGCGGCTCATCTTTTAACTGGAACGCGAAAAAACGAGCACATCACAGACACCAAGTGTCTTTTAGGGTTCATTTTAAGGTTTTATTATTTGTTTTTAAATCTTTAAATGGCCTTGGCCCATCCTATCTTACTGAACTCCTTCATCCTTATACTCCTAGCCGCTCCCTTAGATCAGCCCACTTCCTGCTTTTTGACGTGCCAAAAACGAGGAGGAAGCTCCGTGGAGACAGAGCTTTCTGTACTGCTGCCCCAAGGCTATTGAACAATTTGCCTTTGCACATAAGACAAGCCTCTATATTACCTATGTTCAAAGTACAATTTAAAACCTATTTGTATACCCAAGCCTTTGGACCAGCGTGATGGATTGATTATGGACTGTTTTTTATTGTTTTATTTATAAAAATTTTAAACTATTTTTAAAATTCTTATTTTATGTATATTTGTTTCCTGTTTGTTTTGGCGTACGGCACTTTGTGTCAGCTTTGCTGTTCTTAAAGCGCCTTATAAATAAAAGTATTATTATTATTATTAATGCTAGTGAGTTGAGTGGTGAAATTACCTAGCTGGATACATGAATAATTTATATTTACTGTAGATAGATTTTAGTAAGTATGACCAGTAGGTGAACATTTATAATGTGGGTCAAATATGCACATGTACACATTACTGTTGTGCATGACTTTGAGAGTGGAATTGATTCTCTAATATATATATACATATACATATACCGTCAAGCCCGAAATTATTCATACCCCTTGCAAATTCTGACTTAAAGTTACTGTTATTCACATGCCACTTTTTGTTCAAATGTAAATAAAAGATAAGTAATCATTTTTTCTTGTGCATCGTCTTATTTTCTTCTGGGAGAAGCCTGTGTCATTTCTAATCAAAAAAAAACTTGCTGGTTCAATAAAAGTAACTTTAAGTCAGAATTTGCCAGGGGTATGAATAATTTCGGGCTTGACTGTATATATGGTGGTGTGAAAAAGTGTTGGCCCCCTTCCTGATTTCTTATTTTTTTGAATGTTTGTCACACTTTAACGTTTCAGATCATCAAACAAAGTTAAATATTAGTCAAAGATAACACAAGTAAACACATCATGCAGTTTTTAAATGAAGGTTTTTATTATTAAGGGGAAACAAAATCCAAAACTACTTGGCCCTGTGTGAAAAAGTGTTTGCTCCCTAAACCTAATAACTGGTTGGGTCAACCTTAGCAGCAACAACTGCAATCAAGCATTTGTGATAACTTGCAATGAGTCTGTTACAGCGCTGTGGAGGAATTTTGGCCCACTCATTTTTGCAGAATTGTTGTAATTCAGCCACACTGGAGGGTTTTCGAGCATGAATCACCTTTTTAAGGTCATGCCATAGCATCTCAATCAGATTCAGGTCAGGGCTTTGACTAGGCCACTCCAAAGTCTTCATTTTGTTTTTCTTCAGCCATTCAGAGGTGGACTTGTTGGTGTGTTTTGGATCATTGTCCTGTTGTAGAACCCAAGTTTGCTTCAGCTTGAGGTCACGAACAGATGGCTGGACATTCGCCTTCATAATTTTTTGGTAGACAGCAGAATTCATGGTTCCATTTATCACAGCAAGTCTTCCAGGTCCTGAAGCAGCAAAACAGCCCCAGACCGTCACACTACCACCACCATATTTTACTGTTGGTATGATGTTCTTTTTCTGAAATGCTGTGTTACTTTTACACCAGACGTAATGGGACACACACCTTCCAAAAAGCTCGACTTTTGTCTCGTCAGTGCACAGAGTATTTTCCCAAAAGTCTTGGGGATCATCAAGATGTTTTCTGGCAAAACTGAGACGAAGCTTTATGTTCTTTTTGCTCAGCAGCGGTTTTCATCTTGGAACTCTGCCATGCAGACCATTTTTGCCCAGTCTCTTTCTTATGGTGGAGTCATGAACAGTGACAGCAAGTGAGGCCTGCAGTTCTTTGGATGTTGTGGGGTCTTTTGTGACCTCTTGGATGAGTTGCACTTTTGGGGTAATTTTGGTCGGCCGGCCCCTCCTGGGAAGGTTCTCCACTATTGCATGTTTTCACCATTTGTAGATAATGGCTCTCACTGTGGTTTGCTGCAGTCCCAAAGCTTTAGAAATAGCTTTATAACCTTTTCCAGAATGATAGATCTCACTTACTTTCTTTTTCATTTGTTTTTGAATTTCTTTGGATCTCTGCATGATGTCTAGCTTTTGAGGATCTTTTGGTCTACTTCACTTTGTCAGGTAGGTCCTATTTAAGTGATTTCTTGATTGCGAACAGGTGTGGCAGTAATCAGGCCTGGGTGTGGCTAAAGGAATTGAATTAATGTGATAAACCACAGTTAAGTTATGTTTTAACAGGGGGGCAAACACTTTTTCACATAGGGCCATGTAGTTTTGGATTTTGTTTCCCCTTAATAATAAAAACCTTCATTTAAAAACTGCATGATGTGTTATCTTTGACTAATATTTTAATTTGTTTGATGATCTGAAATAACACCCCTGCCTTTCACCCGAGAGAGAGCTGGGATAGGCTCCAGCAGATCCCCGTGACCCTGGCTTTCAGGAAAAAAGCGGGTACAGAAGATGGATGGATGGATTGATGGATCTGAAATATTACAATGTGACAAACATGCAAAAAAATAAGAATCAGGAAGGGGGCCAACATTTTTTCACACCACTGTATATATATATATATATATATAAATAATAATAAAAAATTTCCCGTCTCACCCCTATGGGTGGTGTGTGTCTTCCTCAATCTCGGGTCCTCTACCAGAGGCCTGGGAGTTTGAGGGTTCTTTGCAGTATCTTAGCTGTTCCTAGCACTGCGCTCTTCTGGACTGAGATCTCTGATGTTGTTCCTGGGATCTGTTGGAGCCACTCTCCCAGTTTGGGGGTCACAGCCCCGAGGGTGCTGATTACCACGGGGACCACTGTTGCCTTCACTTTCCACATCCTTTCTAGCTCTTCTTTAAGCCCTTGGTATTTCTCCAGCTTCTCGTGTTCCTTCTTCCTGATGTTGCTGTCACTTGGGATCGCTACATCTACCACTATGGCTTTCTTCTGTTGTTTGTCCACCACCACTATGTCCGGTTGGTTAGCCATCACCTGTTTGTCGGTCTGTATCTGGAAGTCCCACAGGATCTTAGATCGGTCATTCTCCCTCACCTTTGGAGGCGTGTCCCATTTTGACCTTGGGACCTCCAGCCCATACTCGGCACAGATGTTCCTGTACACTATGCCGGCCACTTGGTTATGGCGTTCCATGTATGCTCTGCCTGCTAGCATCTTACAACCTGCTGTTATGTGCTGGATTGTCTCAGGGGCATCTTTGCACAGCCTGCACCTGGGGTCCTGTCTAGTGTGGTAGACCCCAGCCTCTATTGATCTTGTGCTCAGGGCCTGTGCTTGTGCTGCTACGATCAGTGCCTCTGTACTGTCTTTCAGTCCAGCTTTTTCCAGCCACCAGTAGGACTTTTCGATATTCAATTCAATTCAATTCAATTTTATTTGTATAGCGCCAAATCACAATACAAATCATCTCAAGGCACTTTACAAAAACTAAAACTAAAAACCCAACAATTCCCTTATGAGCAAGCACTTGGCGACAGTGGAGAGGAAAAAACTCCCTTTAACGGAAGAAAAAAAACCTCCAGCAGAACCGGGCTCAGTTTGGGCGGCCATCTGCCTCGACCGGTTGGGGTGAGTGGATAGAGCAGAGAGAAAAGAACAGCAACAATAAACAACAAATAGACACTGCAAGTTGGTGGGGCCAGTAACTGCACATCAGCTCCAGGACCAGGGACACCTGCTGAAGGTACAGAGAGAGAGAGAGAGAGAGAGAGAGGGAGGGAAAGAGCACAAACTAGGGGAGAGAGAGAGCACAAGGTTAGTAACATTCAATGGTGGAATATACATGAGGTGGGAGAGAAGAGGGGGGAGGGGGGGGGGGGGTTAGGGTAGGATATCAGCCACTTCTTGTATCTGTCGGTGGTACATTCCGTGCAGGGGTTTGTCCTGCCATGATGGTTCTTGCTCTTCTTCCTCTGCATCGGGCTTCTGTTGCCTGAGATATTCACTAAGTATTCCATCGCTTGGGGCCATCTTCCTGATGTACTCATGGATCTTGGTTGTTTCATCTTGGATGGTGGCTTTGACGCTCACCAGTCCCCGGCCTCCTTCCTTCCTCTTAGCGTACAGTCTCAGGATGCTGGATTTGGGGTGAAGTCCTCCATGCATTGTGAAGAGCTTTCTTGTCTTGACATCAGTGGCTTCTATGTCCTCTTTTGGCCAGCTTATTATGCCAGTGGGGTATCTGATGACCGGCAGGGCGTAGGTGTTGATGGCTTGGACCTTGTTCTTCCCATTTAGCTGACTTCTTAGGACTTGCCTTACTCTCTGTAGGTATTTGGCTGTGGCTGCTTTCCTCGCGGCTTCTTCCTGGTTCCCATTTGCCTATGGGATTCCAAGGTACTTGTAGCTGCCCTCAACATCCGCTATGCTGCCTTCTGGGAGTTCAACTCCTTCAGTCCTGACAACCTTCCCTCTCTTTGTTATCATTCGACCATACTTATCCAGTCCGAATGACATTCCAATGTCGTTGCTGTATATCCTGGTGGTGTGGATCAGTGAGTCGATGTCTCGCTCAGTCCTGGCATACAGCTTGATGTCATTATTTGCCAGCTACAATTTTAATTGCAATTACAATTACAATTTTAATTTTTTGCTTATGTATGCACACTGGAGAAATAATTGAAACTTTAACCATTACACTTACGGATTCATTTTTATTTTGTGCATAAGGGCAACATCTACCTTGAGCAGGGGCTAGACTCATAAGCATCCACTTAAACCTACTTTCACCCAGTAACATAACATACAGATGAGTGACAAATAAATAGAAAAAGCCAACATAAAGTGTCTGAGTCCTGTGCTACCATTTGCCTCCTAAACAGCTTTAGTGCACCTTGGCATTGATTCTACATGTCAACCCAAAGCTTGTTAATAAGAGGACACTGTTTAGAGAAAGATTTGACTAAAATGTTGGGTGGGTAAAGATACAGTAGAGTTATAGAGAAGAAAGTGATTATAATCTGTTAAATCAGAATCAGAAATCCTTTATTAATCCCTTACGGGAAATTGGCTCGCTCCGGGGCTTCATGCTGCACTGTATAAATTATAGCAAAAATACAATAATGACTAACAATACAATTCAATACAATTAAATAAACACCCATCTATCAAATACAAAAAACAGTACAAAAAATACTTTACAGAATAGGCACTATTTAAAATATACATATTTACATATTGTGGCTACAGATCTGGCATCATTTACAGATAATATAGTACAGATTGAACAGACAAAACAGATTGAACCTATGAACAAATTAACTGGGCAGGTTGATTGTTGTACAGCTTCAATAATTTTCACAGGGAGGAGTTGAATAGTTTGATCACCACTGGCAGGAATGAATTCCTGTGGCACTCTGTGTTGCATTGTGGGGGAATGGGTCTCTGGCTGAATGTGCTTCTGTGGCTGAGCCACACATCATGGACAGGGTGTGAGTTGTCCAATAATGATGTTATCTTGGACAACATTCTCCTCTCTGACGCTGCTGTCAGAGAGTCCAGCTCCTCACCTACAACATGGCTAACCCTGGTTTATTGAGTCTATTGGCATCCTTCTCCCTCAGTCTGCTGCCTCTGCACACAACAACACAGAATATGGGACTGGCTATCACAGACTCATAAAACATCCACAGCAACAACTGACAGAAGGACCTTAGCTTAGCTAGAGTTGGCTCTGGCCTTTTCTGTACAGGTAGTCTGTATATGTTTTGGCCCAGTATTGTCCAAGTACACCCGTAAGTGTACACAATGTCCACAGACTTCATGGGGTTACCTGAGCCGTAGTCTTCCTCATGGGTGTGAGATAAGATGTTGTGTATTGATGACATGTCTCTTCAAAAATGACAGTTGAATTTACCCATTTGATTTTATAAGTCGCAGCCATTTGGAAGTGTAGTGGCTGCAGCCCTGCACTTCCATTCTACACTGACTGGCAATTCACCAGTGTGGGGGGTTGAGGGGGTAGTCCTTCTGCTCTTCGGGATTAGTGGAAGCTCCTTGGTCTATTTGCATGTCAATAGATCCTAGGACTGCTATAACCCGCCAACACTTCCCTCCCTCCCCCATCTCTCTTTCTCTCTTTCTGTCTCTCATCCTTTCTCCACTCCTTACAGTCCTCCTGGCATCAGGGAGCACTGAAGTGAGGAAAAGAGGTGGTTAGAGGGAAAGAAAGTGTTGATCATCATTGCTGACAAACTTAGCAGAAAGATTTTAGAAAGTTTCCATCTTGGTCTTTTAAGAAAGCCCTGTGTTTCGACACAACTTGCTTGTGTGCTTGCGAGAAGGTAGGAATTCTTTTTTGTTTCTCTCATCCCCTGTGGATGTCAATGGCATGCACAGTCTCCTGGACTAACAATGAAAGCGGACAGGACTGGGCCTCTTAGATGGTCAGAATGGGAGTGGGAGGGGGTTTATTAGGCCTTGGATGGCTCCCTACAAGCTTCTGAATCGAGCAGATTCTAAAATTGACACTGTTGCTTAAAACCAAAATGTGAGGGTTCCAAGACTACTATAAATTTCTGGATTATTGATAAGGTGTTTTGTTTTTAATACAAATGCTGAAGTAGCCACACGCATATTCACCTTAGCTAGCATTTTACAATTAACTGCTTTACTCAATATGTTCTGTTAAACATGTAATATATAAATGTTACTATTTTCATAATACTATTTCTGTTCATTGGTTCACGTGAATATAGATGTGATAACACTATTCTAACTAAAACGCTGTTTGATCATCTGACTGTTTATATTTGATGCCTTGTCAGACTTATAAGGCCCAGGTTTTTCTACTTTAGCCGCACTGTATTGACAGGCATTTACATTCAGGAATTGTCTTCTCCCCTTTGCCTGCTTCTTTGGTGGCTAAAGTCATAGGTTTGTCAAGAAGACTAAAGGAATGTCTGTGTCCAGCTCTCAGTACTTCTCTAGCTTCTACATAAATTTCTGTGGTTTGGTTTAGTTTAGATTTATGCTCAAGTTCCTGTTTGTGCTTTTATATATCACCTTCTCTGAAATCAGAATTTCAGAGTTGTGTTAAGCTGCTTCTGAAGGAAACCAACCCTTTCCCGTTTTCCCTGTTTCACATTAAAGACTGTCAACTGGTGAGGTGCTTTGAATGTAAAAAAATATTTGCAGTGTGTTTGGTACCATGTAAGCTAAACCTCGTCAGTGGTGCCAGTGTTCAAATTGGTGTATGAACATCTCTATATTCATATATATGAGCTGAAAAGAATGGCATGTGACAAACTGGTTTAGGACTATCACACCTGCAACACATCACCAATGTAAACAAATTTTACCATGTTGTGTGGGGCAGTGTGAATACTCCTACCTAAATTGCCTGTGTGTGTGCGTCCCAGTGTGGCTGAAAAAAGAAATAATAATAATAAACAAGTGAGATCTCCATAAAATGAAATAGTCCTTAATTACATACTGTTTTAAAAATGCTAAATGGGAATAGTGTTTCCTGTATATAAAATTTTAGTTAGCCAGACAAATATTTGATTATATGATATATATCTTTTTTAAGCCCAGCAGGTTGTTCAAAAATGTTTTACATTATATATTTGTTTGTCATCAATATGTTTATTATCTCTTATTCTGTCACCTGTTATTTAAGGATATTAACAGTATGCAATCCTGATTTGAGCTTTGAACTTTGAATCTCTGTTCATGGTTGTGTCACAATATATCTTTGTTTTCTATTCTCATTGAGTCACTATGTACATTGCCAGACTGCAAACACTTTTTTAAGTAAGTAACACGTTTAGAGTTATGAGGTGTTTTCTTGCAACACTTATGAGGGAAACTGTGTGGACATTGTGTGAGTGATTGTGTGCCTGGTTCCTTTCTAGCCATGCATGAAGAAGTCAGATGTTTCCAAGTGTTGTCAGAAGGTATATTTATGAACTAAAACAGCAGCTGCTCATAAATGATACTGGATTATTTTGCAGTTGTGCAGCAGTTGACAGAATCGAGTTCAGTGTCTTCAGACTAGATTCATACACATATTTACCATGCATGAGAAAATGCAGTCCTCACTGAGTTAAAGGCGGGTGGTGAGTTTATGCAGTGGGGACCAGCACCATGAGGGGCTCTGCCAAAACAATGCAGTTTTGGTGCAGTTGGATCAGGTTTAACGTTTTTGTAATTATCATGATGAAAACTTTCCAGCACTGTACATTCCTGTCTGTGACAGAATTCTATTAGTCCATTTCAGACAGAAATCTTGGTAGATTGCTGTTAGCTTGTCCCATCAATAAGATTTGAATGCTTTGTGTACTCACACAAAACCAAACACAGCAATCATTTTACCACTAGTGTCATTTTACTACATTTAACTAAAATATGACATTTCAATTGGTGGAACTTAATTAACTTAACTCAATTATTTCAACCAAACTTGGGTGACTTATGCACCCAAGGCTGAAATAGCAGGCTGAATTTCATGGATCCAAGCCCATTGGGTTGCTACAGTAAATGTCATTGCTTGCCACATCTTGCCACAAGCAAGAGAGGAAGTCGGCGACCACCATCTCTGCCCCCAGCCGATGGACCACTCTGAATTTAAAAGGCTGTAAAGTCAGATATCAACATGTGAGCTAGGCGTTGCCATCTTTCATGCAGTGGAGCCATTGGAGTGGTGCATGATACAAATAGAGGGTCAATGGACGTCCCAGGAGGTAGTATCTGAGGGCACTGACTGCCCACAGGTTTGTCAGACATTCTTTCTTGATGGTGCCACTGTCCGACGCATCGGTCTGCAGGATAAAAGGGAGAGAAAAGTTAGGAGCATTAAGCAGTGGTTCCCCAGAGAGAGCTTGTTTAATCCTCTCAAATGCCACCTGGCACTATTCTGTCCACTGGACCAGATCTGAGGCACCTTTTCAGGTGAGGTTGATCAGTGGGGTGGTTAGGTCCGCAAAATTTGTGATGAACCACCCAGTCAATTAAACAAACCACCTTTCCTCTTTTTTAGTCTTGGGCCAAGGGCAGGTCACAATGGCCTCCATCTTTTCTATTTGAGGCCACACCTGCCTTCTGCGAAGTGATACCCCAGATACTTTACCTGCCTCCATCCAATTCTATACTTCCTCAGGTTGGCAGTAACCCCAGCCTGCCTCAGTGACTCGAGCACCGCAGCCACCCTCCGCTTATGCTCCACCCAGGTGTTACTATGGGTAGCATCTTCCAGATAGGCGGCCACATACGCACATGGAGGATGTGGATGTGGATGTGGAGGATGTGTATAATCCACACAGAAGCTTATAGACCAATCCTTCGTGGTCACCAGAATGATGGGGCTACACCATGCACTGTGGGATTCTTCTATCACCCTCATCTCTAGCATAGACCTCAATTCTGCCAGAACTGTTTTTTGCTTGTGTTCTGGCAGTCGGTAGGGCCGTGATCGCACTGGGGGTGTCTCGATATGATGTTGAATGAGGTTTGTGCGTCCCAGCAGGGGGGAGAACACATCAGTAAATCATTCTTGCAACTGGGCCACATCTGCTTTCTGGGATGGCGAGAGATGGCCGTTGAATGGGACCAGAGAGGGATTGATGTCTTTTGGCACCTCCGGCCCCAGCTCATCTCTATCTGGCTCCAAGCTCACCAGAGAAGCAGGTACCGCCTTTCTTCATGCTTTCAGGATGTTGAAGTGGTAAATCTGTGTTGCCCCGCCCGGACTGCTCAGCCTCATAGTCGACATCCCCCACTCGCAATGTAACCCCAAAGGGTCCTTGCCACTTGGCAAATAATTTTGAGCTAGGGGCAGGAAGCAGTACAATTGCCAGTGCAATTTGCCACAGCTGTGCCCCTCTGTTGTACAGGCATTTTTGATGCTCTTGAGCCCAGAGCAAATTCTCCCGTGACCACTGTCCAAGGGAGTGGAGTTTTGCTTTCAGGTCCAAGACGTACTGAACCTCATTTGTGCTGGCACTTGGACCATCCTCCAAGCTTTCTTTAATGAGGTCCAAGACGCTGCGCAGTTTCCTTCCAAACAGTAATTCAAAAGAAAAGGAAGAAAATCCTATGGAGGCCTGGGGTACCTCCTGCACTGTGAACAACAGAGGGTCCAGCCAATTACATTCGTCTTTGTGAATAAACTTCCAAAGACTTATTCAGCTGCTCCACCAGCCCATCTGTCTGCAGGTGTTAGAGGTTGGTCCGAATAGACCTGATGCCCAACAACTCGTAAAGTTCCCTGAGTGTGTGAGACATGAAAAAGTGCCCTGGTCAGTCAGGATCTCTTTCGGCATCCCGAAGTGAGAGTTGACCTGAAAGAGAGCATGTGCAACACTTTTTGCTGAAATGCTGCACAACGGTACTGCAGCGGGGTACCGTGTTGTGTAGTCCATCCTGATGCCCTCAACCGGCAGCTCCCCTGCAGCTTAGTAGAGATCGCACCCCGCCACCACACACTCTAAACAGTATTTCACTTAGTATTGAACTTCATAGGTTTACATCAGCAACAGGAAGTAGAAACCTGGCATCCATACTGAACATTAACAGTGTATAGGGGGTGGACCTATACAGTGTGATGTCACTCATAGCATTACACACTGCGAGAGTCTAGCCAATTCAGTCGCCATTTTCAGCCATTAGGGACGTTGCCATGTCTCTGTCCTCCAATTGCTTGAACCCGAAGGTCAATTGTTTAAAAAAAAAAAAGTCCACTGTTTAAAATGTCATTGTTTTAAAAGTCTAAAATCCATTGATTTGTATCTAACAGACAACCATGATGGCATAGGCCCCCCTTTCAAGATATGCCAAGGCTTGTAACATATTAAGGAAATACAGTACATTTCCACTGCCTCTCACTCTGCCCTTCACTGTCTTGATTCATGAAGATTAGTTCTGTTCCAAAAGTTGTACCATTGGATATTTATAGCTAATTAAATTGCCTGTGTGTGCGCACGCCCACAGATTAAGCTTCACGTTCTCTGTTCTAAGTTGTCACTGCCACCCAATCCTCTTACAGGACACTACACACATGCACACAGATAAAAGAAGGGATAGACTTACATATGGACCAGGTAACACCTGAAGAGTCTGTGTGTTTGCTTGTTCGAACTTGACTGCGTTAGCTTCTAGTTCTAGTTTCTAATTTCTTGTTACCTGTGGTCACCATGGTATGTGTATGATTATTTTATCTTCCAGCAAGTTTTCCCATCTCTGCAGAGGACGGAAGCTCTGTCAGAGTGACTGTTATAAAGCTGTTCCACCAGAACTCAACATGGTTTTTGGGGTTTTCCATTAGGGGGTTGAATCAAACCTGACTTTTTTAAAAAGCTGGCAACAGTGACTGTTTGCTGTATTTTTATTGTCCTTAGTGAGGCAAATGGCTAATGCTACTTGCCAAACAACAACAACGTGGTCCTACGAGGAGATGCGGATATTTCTGTGCTTGGTGGCATCATGGCAGTTTTGTGCTGCAGTGCTATGACAGCTCTGCCCACATTGAGGTGGTACTTAACTGGGAAATTACGAAAACCAAGTTGAGTGGAGTAGAGCAGAGTAGTGCTAAAACTGTATAATGGAAAAGGGCCACTCAGGCACTTCTTAACACATATAAGTCCACCCCTATACACCTCTAGTGATTGCAACCTTCTTCCATTTCACAATTTTTGAGGTCAACATGCTGCTGGGGGCATTAAGACATAGTTTTATAACATTTACCTGGTGGAGGCCTCACCAAAACCTTCTACAGAGAGTTTCTTGAACTTCATAGCTTGGTTATTATCCTGACTTTCATGAATAGGCTGTAATCATGTTCCAGACAAGTCTCAATGATAAGTAAAACAAACAGCATACACCTGATCACAATTTAGAGTGCCATAGCATGGAACTATTTCTTGATAAACAGCTGTTTTTCTCTCTGCCCACTACATTGCTGTTCAGCACTTTCAACTACAGATTGCTGGCTACCATAACTAAGCAGCACAGATTTGACTTTGGTCTGTGTACAGGCATGATTGCAGACAACCTCACTATGAGAAATGCAACACAATGATTGCCTGTTCTGCACATAATGACACAGTTGGTTGATGTGTACATCAAAAAGAAGCAGGGTTCAGTCAGTTGAGTGGGTACAATACATCCAGTATGTTCTTGAGTCAGTTTAACACTGAATATTGAGAGGAATAAATTATCTGTGAAAAAATATTTTGGAGACAGCAATTTTCTGTATTTGCTGTAATAGGGGGCCAATTCCCACTCCACTTTGATTCCTGCAGTGATTACATACCATTTTTGTTTGGTTTTGAATATTGGGGAAATTTAAAACCATTTTTTTAATACATAATTTTTTCACTTGAGAACAAAACAAGTTTATTTTTCCAAATGTAAAATAATGATAAGATACAGGTTGTTGTTACAGAAGGCCAACTATCACCTGCTTCAAGCCAAAAAATATGAATGTGAACCTCCAGAAAACCAGATTAGTTGAACCTTGCCATATGTCTGGACTTTGCTCTGAGCGTTATCCCATTGTTTATCCACAGAAACAGCAGGAGAGCTGGAGATAGACCCAGTCACCTCAATGGAGGAGCAAGAGGAGAAGAAGAGAGGTATCATGGGACAAGTACAAGAAGATGGGGGCAACAGGGAAGAACAGCTAGTCAGCTTACATTCCCAGAATTCCATGACTAAACAAGAGGAGAACTTTGTGGAGCTTTGTGCAGAGATGGAGGAGAAGGAAATTGAGCAAGGACAGAAAAAGAAAGAGGTGGGGCTGTGCAAGCCTGTGCTGGACCTGCAAATGAGCTTCATTAAGGGTACTGATCTTTTTGGCTATGTGGGTATAGAGGCAGTACTGGACCAAATGAGGCGCAAGACCATGAAAGCCGGCTTTGAGTTCAACATCATGGTGGTTGGTGAGTCACACACATAAACACAACCATGGGCAGCAACTAATTATTATGATGATGATGACAAGTAATATTATTATTATTATTATTCTTGTCGTTGTTGTTGTTGCAACAGTGACACAAGAAATTACCATTTTTCAGCAAATGCGTCATACAAGTTTTAAAAAATATGCAGATTGACATTATCACGTAGTGAAGTCATCAAATAGACACTAATGAAAATGGTGGGTTACAAAACAGGCAAGGCTCAAGTTTGTGCAAAATTACCCACAGTCTTTATAGTAATCAACAAATATGCAGTAGTTATAATCAGCATTACCTCTACTTGAAAACAATGAAAAAGAAATTATAAAATTATGCTTTTCTTCTGGTTAAACACCTCTAGGTTTCTTTTTTTTCAAAGCATTTACATGTAAGCTTAGCAAGTGTTTTGACAGGTAACCAATTGTGATATTGCATTTCCTTAGCAGGAGAAACTGCCAGTGAGCATAAGACATTGACAATGTTACTGATCACCAAAACTGTGGCTGTTGCAGTTTCAACATGAAACAGTTAATTGTGCAGCTCTACTCATGAGTAATGTGTGGTATAGCAGATAAGTAGAAAATAAATACTTTAGTTTTTATAAGCCATCTGACATCATTTGTAGTTTGACTGATGGCAAGGCTTAAATAATGGCCTCAAGGTCACTTGGATGTCATAGGATTTCCTAACAGTTCTTTATGTTTTCCCTTTTACCCCTGAAGACAAAATAGGATAAAGAGGATGTATGATTTTGTGAGGGGGAAGTGGTTTTGAGACTTCTCTTTCCTGCCACACATGTAGAGATGATATACACCTCCACTGAAAACAGGATGTTTACCTTCATATTTTTTTAAATTCAAGGATGCTAATTGCATATTCTGTGTTTATGATAGCTTTATTACAGCAAATTTTAATAGGTGTGAATTTTAACATTTTTTATCATCCATCATTGTCTAACTGTGTGGGTGAAGAGACATGTTTGCTTAAATGCAAATATCTGCACAGCTTTATTTGAACAGGAAGTCACACTGAGCCTTGTAATACATGTATAATACACTTTTAAATAGCATACAACTCATTTAGTTCAAACCATTACCTGTTAGTTGTAGAGTTTTTGGAGTGTATTTTCCCAAGCAGGTTAGGTTGATTGATGACTTTAAATTGCTCATAGGTGTGGGCGGTTGTCAGTTTCTATGTGTCAGGCTTCTGAGTAGCCTATAACCTCTACAGGGTGTCCCCTAATTCTTGCCAGTTGTCAGCTGGGATTGGTGTGTTTACCAAATCAACGGGCGTTGGTGGAGGTGTGGTGTCTCGCATCTTCTACTCCAGCGTAGACACAACAGTTAAATTGTTGCTGATGGCATATGTGGCTTTTGTCTTCTACAAATAAGACACAGCACAAATTAATTTCTTTTTTTTTTATTACAGAAAATAAATCCTATACGCACTTATTCATGTTTAAATAATGGATAAAAGTGCCAGTTTAATGTGTCTACAGGTCAGAGTGGTTTGGGAAAATCCACGCTGGTCAACACTCTGTTCAAGTCCAAAGTCAGCCAGAAGTCCTGCACACCAAACTACGAAGAGAAGATCTCCAAAACAGTTAAACTGCATTCAATCAGCCACAGTGAGTCTAATACACATTTCACAGGTACTCATACACATACACACCAGGTGTGGGTTAGGTTTTATGTTTGGGTTAGGGTAATGTAAGGTTAGACAATTATGCAAGCTAGCAGTTATGGTTAGGGCAAGGGAACGCACTGTGTTAATGAGTGTCCTCACAACTATAGATTGACCGATGTGCGTATGAGTGTGTGTGTGTGTGTGTGTGTGTGCGTGTGCATGCATGCGTGTGTGTGTGCGTGTGTGTGTGTGTGTGAGAGAGTAGAGAGAGAGAGAGAGATTTCAACTGTACTGTAACCTCAATGTCAACTACAGGCATCCACAAAGGCCAGGGCAAGACACACCATACCATGTATGGATTTGTGTGGATGGAGCATCTGTACTCTGTGTCATCCCCTTTTGACTGTAAAAACTGACTATGTTTATTCAGGTCAGTGCAAGAGGGAGAGTTCACATCCTGTTTTCATATCACCTTTCACTACTTGTCTCATATATATCTAAAAAAAAGCCCCTTCACACCTCTACGAGTGGTGTATATGTGTCTTCCTCAATCTCGGGTCCTCTACCAGAGGCCTGGGAGTTTGAGGGTTCTTTGCAGTATCTTAGCTGTTCCTAGCACTGCACTGTTCTGAGCTGAGAGCGCTGATGTTGTTCGTGGTATCTGTTGGAGCCACTCTCCCAGTTTGGGGGTCACAGCCCCAAGGGTGCCGATTACCACGGGGACCACTGTTGCCTTCATCTTCCACATCTTTTCTAGCTCTTCTTTCAGCCCCTGGTATTCTTCAAGCTTCTCATGTTCCTTCTTCCTGATGTTGCCTTCACTTGGGATTGTTACATCTACTACGGCTTTCTTCTGTGGTTTGTCCACCACCACTATGTCCGGTTGGTTAGCCATCACCAGTTTGTCAGCCTGTATCTGGAAGTCCCACAGGATTTTAGCTCGGTCATTCTCCACCACTTTTGGTGGTGTATCCCATTTTGACCTTGGGATCTCCAGCCCATACTCGGTGCAGATGTTCCTGTACACTATGCCAGCCATTTGGTTATGGCGTTCCATGTATGCCCTGCCTGCTAGCATCTTACAACCTGCTGTTATGTGCTGGATTGTTTCAGGAGCATCTTTGCACGGCCTGCACCTGGGGTCCTGCCTGGTGTGGGCCTGTTCTTGTGCTGCTATGATCAGTGCCTCTGTGCTGTCTTTCAGTCCAGTCCTTTCCAACCACCAGTAGGACATTTCTATATTAGTTACGTCCATCTGTTGGTGGTACATACCATGCAGAGCTTTGTCCTGCCATGATGGTTTTTCCTCCTCTCCCTCCGCTTCGGGCTTGTTGCCTGACATATTCACTCCATATTAACTCCATCGCTTGGGGCCATCTTCCTGATGTACTCATGGATCTTTGCTGTTTCATCTTGGATGGTGGCTCTGACGCTCACCAGTCCTCGGCTTCCTTCTTTCCTCTTATTGTAAAGTCTCAGGATGCTGGATTTGGAGTGAAACCCTCCATGCATTTTGAGGACCTTCTTTGTCTTAACATTGGTGGCCTCTATCTCCTCTTTTGGTCAGCTTATTATGCCAGTGGGGTTTCTGATGACCAGCAGGGCGTAGATGTTGATGGCTTGGACCTTGTTCTTCCCATTTAGGTGGCTTCTTAGGACTTGCCTTACTCTCTGTAGGTATTTGGCTGTGGCTGCTTTCCTTGCGGCTTCGTTTTGGTTTCCATTTGTCTGCAGGATTCCAAGGTACTTGTAGCTTTCCTCAACACCCGCTATGCTGCCTTCTGGAAGTTCAACTCCTTCAGTCCTTACAACCTCCCCTCTCTTTGTTATCATTCAATCACACTTATCCAGTCTGAATGACATTTCGATGTTGTTGCTGTATATCCTGGTGGTGTGGATCAGTGAGTCGATGTCTTGGTCACTCCTGGCATACTGCTTGATGTCATCCATGTACAGGAGGTGACTGATGGTTGCTCCATTTCATAGTCGGTATCCAAAACCAGTCTTAATGATGATTTGGCTGAGGCCTATGCAGAACAGTAGCGGGGACAGAGCGTCTCCTTGGTACATGCCACACTTGATGGAGACTTGTGCAATCGGCCTGAGGTTGGCCACTAGGGTTGTTTTCCACAGTGCCATTGAGTTCCTTATGAAGGTTCTCAGAGTCCTATTGTATAGCTCCAAGCATTGAGGGTTCCATGTGTAAAGCATTGAGAAGTAGGTTTTCTTGTAGTCAATCCAGGTTGGTCTGTCTGGTCTTACAGTCTCGAGTTACTGTTTTATCTATCAGTAGTTGATGTTTCCCCTGGTGTTCTTACCCATTCCTTTCTGCCCCGGTCATGTATTTAGCCATGTGCTTACTCATCTTAGCTGCTGTGATGCCTGACAGGAACTTCCATGTTGTGGAGAGGCAGGTTATTGGGTGGTAGTTGAATGGGACTGCTCCCTTTTGTTTTTTGCAAGTTTTTTACTGAATTATCATCTGTTAATCCAAGTCAAGTCAAGATCTATGCTTTCTCTCTGATAACGGATGAAAGTGGATGAGTTGGGATCTTCTAATTCCAGTGAAGAGATATATGGAGATTAGAGAAACTGCATCAGAAAATATACGTTTCTATGGCAATGGCATCTATACAAAGGAGCAACTGTTAGCGCTCAAGGGAACAAGTTTGCTTCTTGGTATAAAACCTGAGGAGGTGTAGAAGGGGTGAAGCATCGAGAAAAACGTAGATTTAAATCATTTCTCACAAAAATTATGATGGGAAATGTGAGGTCACTCTGCAACAAAGTGGATGAACTTACAGCTTTAGCTAGCAGCCAACGAGAGTACAGAGAGTGTAGCTTGCTTTGCTTCACTGAGACCTGGCTGCATGAAAATATACCAGACAGCACGCTTAAACTGCCTGGGTTCTCACTAGTGCGAGCGGACAGAGGGAAACAGAGCGGCAAGAAAGGTGGTCTCTCTGTTTTTGTTAACTCCAAATGGTGCAACCCTGGACATGTAACAGTGAAAGACTGCATCTGCACTCCAGACATTGAGATGTTGGTGGTTGGACTGAGGCCATACTACCTGCCCCGTGAGTTTTCACACGCCATTGTTGTGACTCTTTACATTCCTCCATCAGCTGCAGCACAGAGTGCATGTGACATCATTCACACAGTTGTCGCTGGTCTCCAGACAAAACAGCCCAGTGCCCTTATACTAATTAATGGGGATTTTAACCATGTCAGTATTTCGGGAACTCTGACCAACATCAAACAGTATGTGGACTGTGCAATATGAGAAAATAAGATTCTTGATCTCCTTTATGCCAATGTGAAGGAGGCATACAGCTCTTCAGTCCTTCCCCCACTTGGTGGATCAGACCACAACTTAATATATTTATTACCAACATACAAGCCCATAGTAAGACAACAGTCTGCTACCAAGAGGTATGTGAAGGTTTGGTCAAAGGATGCTGAGGAGGCCCTGCAGGAGTGCTTCAGGGTTACAAACTGGGACCTTTTCATGGACACTCATGGTGAGGCCATCGAAGGAATCTCTCACTGTTTCACAGATTACATCCACTTCTGTGAGGACAATGTTGTTGCATCCAAAAAAGTTCGTTGTTTCCCCAATAATAAGCCATGGATAAATAAGGACATTAAAGGCCTCCTCAACAAGAAGAAGGCGAACAAGGGCGTTCATGGCAAGAGTCAAAGAGAAACTCTGGGCTGTGCAGAAAGAACTCAAGAGGAAGCTTAGGGAGGCAAAGCAGCTCTATAGAGACAGAGTAGAGCACAAGTTGAGACAGAATAATATCAAAGCAGTGTGGAATGGGATGAAAATAATGACTGGCTATAAGAAGTCACACACTGCTGTGGAAGGAGACTCAAAGTTTGCTAACGAACTTAACCTGTTCTTTAATAGATTTGACACCACCTCTGCTTCTTACTCCGACCCAGTGTCCTCACACACCATCTCTCCTCCCTCCACCATCTTAGCTGATGCCTTGGGGTCTCTTCACATCCCTCCACCCAACATCTCTGCCAATGCTGCCTCCCCATTGCCCACTGATGCCATCTCCTCTATCAGCAGCCATACAACATTGAAATATACCACACCTCCAATACCTCCTCTCCTGCCCTCATCATCTGACTCCTCATCAACACAATACACAGGCCCAGCCTTTGCCACGGAACAGGTGAGGAAGGAACTAGCTAAACTAAAGACCAACAAAGCAAAAGGACCAGATGAGATCAGTCCCAGAGTACTTAAGGTGTGTGCTGGACAGCTTGCAGAGGTTTTTCAGAGACTCTTCAACCTCTCTCTGAGGCTCAAAAAGGTGCCTAAGTTATGGAAAACTTCCTGTATTGTCCCATTACCAAAAAGAGTCTTTCCCAGTACCCTTAGTGACTTCAGACCAGTAGCACCTGCAGTTTGCATATCAGGAACACATCGGAGTGGAAGATGCCATCATCTTCTTAATGCACAGAACATACTCCTATCTGGAGAGGCAGGGCAACACTGTGAGAGTCATGTTCTTTGACTTTTCAAGTGCTTTCAACACTATTCAGCCCCACCTGCTAAGTGCAAAGATGCAGGATATGGATGTTCCCACAGACATGGTGGAGTGGATCAAAGACTTCCTCACTGGGCGGCCACAGTTTGTTTGCTTAGATGGCTGCATATCTGATGTGGTGATGAGCAGCACCGGTGCACCCCAAGGAACTGTACTGGCACCATTCCTGTTTACACTCTACACCTCAGACTTCCGCTACAACTCAGGAACCTGTCACCTCCAGAAGTTCTGTGATGGCTCTTCAATCATTGGATGCATCAATAATGATAATGATGAGGAATACACACACTTGATAAAAAGCTTTGTTGATTGGTGTAACAACAACTGTCTAAAGCTCAATATTAAGAAAACCAGACAACTGGTGGTGGACTTTAGGAGGAGCAGGAAGACCCCAGTCCCTGTCTCCATCCTTGGAGACGAAATAGAGATTGTGGACTCCTACAAATACCTTGGAGTCCACATTAACAACAAACTGGACTGGTCAAACAATACAGATGCACTCTTCAAGAAAGGACAGAGCAGACCGTTCTTCCTCAGGAGACTCTGTTCCTTTGGCGTCTGCAACAAGCTACTGAAGACGTTATCAAGGCTGGTGAGGCCAACAGACTAAACAAGTTGATCAGGAAAGCAAAATCTGGAACTGGACAGTCTGGAGGCTGTGGCAGAGAGGAGAATGGTGGACAAAATCAACTCCATACTTGACAATCCTGCCCACCCACTTCATGAGGAACTGTGGCGAATGGGAAGTTCATTCAGCCACAGACTAATTCCTCCTAAAACCAAGACTGAGAGAGTCAGGAAGTCTTTTGTGTCCACGGCCATGAGAATCTATAATTCCATATATAATATAATCCATATATAATTCCATAATATAAACAATAACACACACACACACACCACATACACATGCATGCATGCACGCACACACACACACACACACAAACCCCCAAACAAATAATTACTTTATTATTTTTCTACATACGTTTTCTACATACAATTTCTTTATTACTTTATTAATTACTTTATTAATTACTATCATTTTTTATAATTTAAATAATATTACATTTAATAACTTTAAATGAGAATAACTGTTGTAACAATTTAATTTCCCCTTTGTGATTAATAAAGTACTTCTTCTTCTACTAGCTGGTTCATTTGAGCTGCCAGGCACTCATCGAGTGCAGTTAGCTTCTTTAGCCAGTAGATGTGGATCATGTCAGGTCCCAGTGCTGTCCAGTTCTTCATGCTTGAGACCCTTTCTTGGATATCTGCCATTGTGATAGTTATTGGGTCCTGTTCAGGAAGATTGCTGTGGTCTGCTCTCAGGTCCACCAGCCACTGGGCATTGGTGTTATGTGATGCCTCCTTCTCCCATATGTTTTTCCATAATTGTTCGGTCTCCAGCCTTGGAGGGTCTGCTTTCATATTACTACCCTGCCACTGAGAGTACTCTTTGGATGGTTCAGTGGAGAACACCCTGTTTATTCTCCTTGTTTCTATTTCTCTGGTGTACCTCTTTAGGCATGTGGCCAGGGCTGTGAGTCGTTGCTTGGCAGTCTCTAGCGCCTCAGGTATGGACAGCTTGGTCTCATTGATGGTGACAGTAGGGATAGTTCATAATGCTGCATTCAAATCTTCTAGTAGACTTTCAGCAGGTATTTTACTTAGTTTTGGTAACCAGCTGCGGAGGTTCCAGGTGTCCATGATCACTCATGATCTTCAATCTCAGGTCAGCTGTTGTACTGTGTGTGTGGGGGCTTGTTATTGGGGCTTGGTACCCAATCTCGGTTTCCCCCCCGACCTCTCATCCTGGCTCCCTTGCCATAGCATTTGTGTTGTATCTCTTCAATCTCTAGTTGTGATAGCACTTGCCATTTGTAGATGATGGAACACTGAGCTACTAGTTGTTTTGGCGCTAGTCTAGATGGTGGGTTTCAAAGTATCCATAGCCTACCTGGGGTTACTCATGCAGTAGCATACCAACAGTTCTCTATTTTAAGCCCTCGTCCATGAGTGTTGTGTTCCAGTAGCCCACTTCTCATCAGGTTGCCCTGGTTCCCTAGCACCTGACACAGACCTTGTTGATTCGGCGACGTTCGAACCGGTATGACTCCTGTGTTTCTGTTGCTCATTGTCTCATGTTGCATAGCTTTCATATTAATGACAGTGGGTTATGGTATTTACACTAGTGCATGTATCACCTTCTATTACCTGTTGTATGTTATTCCTCCTCAAACTGTCTAACACCCCTGAAAATATTATATCTGATCTCCAGTGGTTGAACTTCTCACCTCACATCTTTCTCTCTTTTAGAGGCATGACTCTTTTTTTTCCATGACATTTTTCATACATATTCCATTCTCATGTTCCCCTCTCCCAAAGGTTTCTTCTGAATGTGTAAATTCTTCTTACCTTTACAATATGGACACAATGCAACTCAAAACACAAGAACAAAACTCTCTTGTATTAATGTGACCATTAGAGATGTGTATGGCCACAATTTTGCAGCAAGAAGACTAAATATGGCCATGATTTAGATACTGCATGTTTCCTCACGTCACACTCTTGTCTTTGTACTTAGTGAGAGTGAAATAATGACAATAATGTTTGTTGTAACTTTATTTTGCTTAAAGGGTGCTTTCATAATGGGTCAACATGCTTAGTTACAAACAAATTTATACTGTTATACTGGATGATCAGTTATGAGGAGTTACATATATTCAGAATGAATCAAGTGCAAAAACTCAAGGTGGCACACTGATCTGATTATAGCTAAACATCTGTCTTTGAGCTGCCAGCTTCTCCCATCTGCACATCAGCTGCATAACCAATGTAACATGATTAAAAAATTTGATACATTAAGGGAATCATGTTCACTTGACTTAAAAATTTAATGAAAATGTATACTTTAAAATTATTCATAGCTATGATCATATAATTTTCTTCTTAGAGCCTGTAGTTCATTATATCACTATAATGAATAATGAATTAGTGTGAAATTAAGTCATCATGTGGGATGCAAATGAGTAGTAGTAGTAATGAGGAAGTGGGGCGTGCCACCACATGACAGGGTTGTCAGAATGAAACTGCAGCTAGATTTGTTCTTCTCTTTTAATGTGTAATCCTAAGTGAACCAGAGCTGATATTTAGCTCTATATTACTGGCCAGATGCTGTAGGTCCATCTGATCTTGCTCATACACTCACCTTTTCAGGGAGTTAATACATTTGCCACTGCTTTAGGGACAAACTGAGTTACAGTCTCATCAACACTGGCTGTAAATATCCTTATGGTGGAACCTTACCTGTAGCCATCTACCCTTAAAACACATCCATATTTTGAGAGACTCAGTGTGCTGTCTGACGTCATGCTGGCCTCACTGCCTATATATCCTGTAGAATTTGGGAAGTGAAAAGTATTTGCACAACTCTATTCTTCCAGCAACTGTAAAGTTCACTGGACACCTTGCAGAAACTTGCATTGTTGGTTGAATATAACACGAATCTTAAGAGTCACAGGTGCAAGTTTACTTTAAACACAAATTTTAATGTTTGGTGAATATTCATACCAAACAAAATAATATTACATGGCACAAGAGGTAGGTTGCACCCTGGACAGATGTCAGTCTATCACAGAGCTGACACATAGAGGCAAATACTGACACCTACTGGCAATTTACAGGACAATTTATCTAACCTGTCATTCTTTGGACCATTGAGGAAGCTGGAAGTCCCCCAAGTGAACCCATACAGGCAGGAGGAAAACATGGGAATTCCATCCAGAAGGGTCAAGGAGAATTTGTACCTGGAACCTTCTTGCTCTGAGGAGACACCACCCCTAATTTTGATTTGATTATATTTTACTGATTTGTTTATCTTGTATCTTTTTTATTTGTTTAAGAGGATAATGAAACTTACTGTATTATTCCCACTCACTGACATGTTATTATTTCCTGCTGTCTGTGGCTTGAAAGATGTGCAATGCCTAATATTTAAAAACCTGATGTACTCAATACATTTAGAGTTTTGGAACTGATCATAGAGGCATGCCAAAAAAGCTTAAGAACCTGTTAACACAGAGATGACATATTTTATGAAGATTAGATTAGAAGCTGGAAGGTACCAATTAATGATAATGATATGTTCCAGCTTGTGATTGGCTGAACACACCTGATCCAGGTAATCAGCAGTTGGTAGTGCAGGAATAGTTGGAAAACAAGCAGGGCAGTGGCCCTCGAGGAACATGGATTGCCCACCCCTGCGCTGTCAGGACTGTGGCAAAGAGCAGACCACTTGCTCTTACTAAGAGAGCCCCTCTTAACAATACAGGAATAAAAGGGGAGGTTAAGAGTAAAAAGTCTGCAAATGACATAAATAATAACAAGGGGATTAGTCTTTACAAGGAAGCTAGCTTGAATATTAGGGAAATATGCTAACTCTGGCAGGGCAATAAAAACTACTCAAAGATATTAAAGGAAGAAATAGCAAAAACTAACCTGAGACTGAACAAAACCAAATCCAGCAGAAACCAGAGATAAACTGGGAAAAGTGGAGGAACAGAAATGCTAAAGCTACAAGAAAACTTTCACTGGAAGATGAAAGACAAAAAAGGCCTTGAAGTGCAAATGCAAGGACTAGTTTTTCAGCATCATTTTGAGACAGGATGTTCCTCATTTTGATAATACTGTGCAAATGAGAGAAGGAAGTTCTAGAGATTTGTTTTATGTGTGAGTTAAGCTAAACATATTTATCACTACTTAAATTCTGTCATGAACTGGGTGGAATGATGACCAGTAAATTGCCAAACACCACAACTCAGATGTAAACGTTTTTATTCTTTCTTTATGCAAAGGGTATTGGGAGCAACTGATAGAGTAACCAGGAGGTGGGGTGTAAGCCAAAGTATTTATTGGAGGGTTGACTACTAACCCAGCCTGGATCTGGTAACACCAAAGGAGCCGAGGCAGATGGAAAATGGAGTTCAGGTTGTAATTCCACAGAGCAAGATCTGGTGGTGCAGTTTCCTTGGTAAAAGGTTTCCAGGTGATCTGGTACGGCACAACTCAGTAAATCCAGAAATTGAGGGTAACTTCGGGATCAAACATTGCCTCTTGGGCAAAAAAACATTCCTCTTTCTCCAATCATGAAACAAGAAACTTACATAGCTTGGCATGGGTAGGACAAGATAAACGTTTTTGTGTTTTTTTCAAATGTAATTATACCATTTTGTTTTTGTAATAAATACTTTAAACAAAATTGTATTGAAGGGAGTAATTAAACACACTTAAATGTTCACAGTGCAAAATAACATTCTGCAGTCTTGCAGTACTGAATAAACCCAATCAATCAAAAATACATGGCAACAATTTCAGCCACTTTTCCATTTGGCTGGCAAAAAATAAATAAACACAGCATTTGCAAAATATCTGCTAAATCCTAAAAACAGGACACACACAGACAGGCATTAAAGCAAGCCTCCAAAACTTGACTGGAGGTCACAGGAATGTTCACAAGAACCTATAAAAAAAAAAAAAAGTGAGGAAACTTTTATGAGATGTACCAGAAAAGGATCCAAGGAATCACTACCAAACATGGGTTAACCACGTTAGCTTGCTAGCTTGTAGTTGGCATTAGCCACAAGCACATGCACACAATAGCGTTATTGTAAACACTAAACCGACAGATAACCTTCTTCTTAACACATACTTGATGTTAGTGTTTAGCTAAGTCATTATCAGGACTGGTCTTATGAGTCAATCCAGAGCAGTAGCGAAAACAAGGTGGCAACACTCTTATCTCGCCGCTGCGCGGTCACATGGCTCATGTAACACAGAGTGGTAGAGAAAACTCTGGCTCTGCTTAGTTCTTCTATGGGACAACCCAGCAGCAATTGTGTTTTTGGAAGGCAAATATTAAAATACACCAAATCGTTTTTACACTTTAACTATGATTCTACATTCATATCTGGAGTAGTGGCATCTGGAGTGGTGGAGTGACAACAGCACAGATCTATTAGTTTTGATTTTTCAAATAAAATCTAGGTCATGATGGCATATGCAGGCTAAATATATGTTATCATCCCTTTACTCTACATGTACTTCTCCAGCAGTAATATTTGGGAATTGTAATACTCATATTGCTTTTGGCCTTACAACACATTACTTACTATTGGCTTCCTAAGATCTTAAATTCCTTACCAACATTGTTGAAGATCTGTTAACCTTTTGTATTGTGTGTTAGCATCTGTCCTGTTCAGTTCTTTCAGTGATGCGAAGGTAGTCATCCCAGGCCCACCACACAACCTTTGTATTATTTTAATGCTAATACATAACCATGTATCAAATATATATTAAGTAATATGTAACATTCATGATGTGAATACACATTACTGTGTGTCACAAATAGTTAGTAAGAGCTTAAAATTTAAAAAGTAAGCTTGGTTAATTGTGCAAAGCACAAACACAACCGCTTCAAGATAATACTTAGCTCATGTTAAAGCTGCTTAGAGAGACTGCAACATAATAAGGACAACTAATGCAAAGTTAGGTTTTCAATAAGTAATATTTTATTTTTATTTAAAAAAAATGTGTTAAGTAATTCTGAATAAATAAAAAAGGAAGTGTGTTTAAAAATGTGTGTGAAAAAAAACTGCATACTCTGGTCCTTTGCATCCTAGATCCTATACTAGGAGGCATGGTGAGCCTGCAACATAAAAGAATAAAAGGCACACATGGTTTTTCAATAAAATGTGTATGTGTGTGAACATTTGTATTAATAGTCAAAAGCAGCAGAGTCACAAGCAGAGCACAAAATCTGCTGAACGGGCCAATACCGATTGACCCAGGACAAAGGAAATCGGTAACTTTTATATCAACTCAGCAGTCAGTCAGTCACATGTAAATCATGCTGACATGACATACACATAAGTGAATACACAGTTTTCAGTAATATGATTAGCAAGTCTGTGTGACTCCCTGTCTTTTCATCTGCTTCCTACTGAAATATAAAGCACTGTCAGACGTTTTTGTTGAATTCACACAGGTCACACAGGGAGGTAGCAGACGTGATGTCTGTCAAGGTGAAAATTTCCCTCACACATCCCTGTTTTTATCATTATATAATAACCACAGGTAGAAACAAAAGGGAAAAAATGGTCAGGATTTCTCAAGGCAGAGCAAAATTCAGGATGTTTTTTCAGAAATGTTAATTAAAAAAGAATTTCAGAACATTTTGTCATTATTTTGTCATTATAATGCTCAGGGCTAGATGGTGATGTTGTCATCTTCATGAAAAGGAGCTTCCCAATCAGAGATTGAGGTTCAGGGGAGGCATTGTCTTATGTTATTATTAATTATTTATATGATTTATTTTTATTATTATTATTTATTATTATTAATATTAGTATCGAGCCAAATCGCAATGCAGTCATCTCAAGGCACTCAAGGGTGAGTGGATAGAGCAAAGAGAAAAGAACAGCAACAATAAACAACAAATAGACACTGCAGGTTGGTGGGGCCAGTAACTGCACATCAGCAATATACAGCTCCAGGACCAGGGACACCTGCAGAAAGTACAGAGAAAGAGAGAGAGAACACAAACTGTGTAAAGAAACAAGAAAAAGCTTTCCATTTTCCAAACATAACATTAAATCAGCCCCAAGTACTGGTGTCATTGTAGCCGGAATGTCTTTTCAGGTCCTGTTGAGCAAATGTTCAGGTCCAGTCATACTCCTTGTCAGTCTGGTATTGGTGGTGAACTTCTGAGTGATCTGCTGATCTTGCCATAATTTGTGACTCATCCACCTCCATAATCGTTAAAATCACAATGAAGAGAATAAATGTGCATAACCTAATCTTCAGGTTAGACTCCTTTTTGTTCAGAGGATCCACTTGTTGCGCATGATTTTCCATTGTTCTGCACCAGCCTTTGTCACATTCCTGTATTCACCTTTCTTAGCGTGTATTGGGGCTAAAAGTGCGGACCCTGCCCGATCAGCACTTCTCCCCCCTCACCGAGGTCAACATTTCAGGTGACAAATTTTATTCTCTGTGCCTGTGCCTGTTGGTCGTCTTCCACGGCAGCTATTTCCTCATCCAGTTGGGGAACGTCTAGGTGGGGGTTGTTGTCCGGTGTTCGAATCCTCTTACAATGACTGGTGTGGACCCACAAAGCACATCCCTCCACCTTTACTGCCATATTTGAAGTCAGTAGCACCTGATGTGGTCCGGCGAATCGTTTCTGCTTCCAGTGTTTCCTCCGGTGGCCCTTGAGGAGCACATATTCACCTGCTTTGAGATCTTGCAGTGTGGTATCTGCAGGGCTAGACAGAGCTGCTTTCACCTGTGGATGAAGGGCTGAGAGAGGGGCTGAAAGCTTTGGACAATAGTCTAACATCACATCTTCATGACATCCACTCATTAGAGCTTGTTTGTTTGGAAGTCCCACACTAGGAGGTTTCCCAAAAATGATTTCAAACAGATTTAGCCCATGCACATTTTTTGTTCTTGTATACATGTAAAAATAGCACCAGTCTGGATCCATGTTAAACCTGTTTCTTCACAGCATTTTGTTAATTAGCTCTTCAGTATGCCATTCTGTCGTGTATCGCACCTGTACTCTGTAGATGATAAGAGCAGTGATATTTCAAATCAAACCCAAAGTAGTCAGACAAATCTTTCAACACTTTGTTGGCAAACCCAGGACCAGTGTCATTGCTGATCTTCTTTGGAATACCCCACCATACAATGATGTCTCTGATTAGGGCTTTTGCGTCTGTGGATGTATCCAGTTTGGAAGGAGGAAAAACCTCTACCCACTAGCTGAACATGCAGTCGATAGTTAAGCAATATTTCTTATTCTGGCATGTTGATAGTTCAATGAAATCAATCATCCAATGTTGAAAAGGGCCATCAGGTGAGGGATGGCTTTGCAATGGCATTTTAATGGCACCAGAGGCAGATTATACATCTTCTGCAGTACTCAGCTGCATATGTTGAAAAAGCCCCGGTGTACCAGTGGGTGTTAACATATGTACACATCCCTCCTTTGGATGCATGATCTTTACCTTGAGCAAGCTTTGCATAGATGGAAATAAGCTTTAGGTAAACAAGGTTTGTTGTCTGGGCCAAGCCATATCCCTTTTTGTAATTTTGCACCAGTTTCTCTACAAACTTTTTTCAGATATGCTTGCTACTGCATGGTTGACAAGTCAGCTTGTAGGTTGACTTCCTGTGAAACAGAAAGTTGAGTGAGGTGAAACATCTGAGCCATCTTGGCTGCAGCTTTTTCAGCAGCGTCTGCTGCTGAGTTTCCTGTAGAAATGGGATCTTTTTTTTTAGTGTGAGCTTCACATTTCATAACTGAGATCTGTTTGGGGCAACAGGATGACATCTAACAGAGCTGAAACAAGAGCATGATGTGCAATGGGTGTTCCAGCTGATGTGAGGAAACCCCTCTGTCTCCAGAGACAACCATAATCATGGACAACACCAAAAGCATAAAGTGAGTCAGTGTACTGTTTAGTCTTTGGCCAATTTACAGGCTTCAGTAGGAGGCTACTTTGCCTGTTTTGACATCACGGGAAGCAGAGCCATCAACAAATAACTCTGCATTCAAGATTGGTGTGTCTGCAAGATCAGGTCTGGGAGTACAGATGGTTTCGAACACCTCTGTGCAGTTATGAGCATCTCCATCATTTTCTGTGGGAAGAAGTGTTGCAGTCATGTAACTGTCCTTCTGGTCGACAAACTGAGCTAAGTTAAGATTAGGCAGACCCAGTGTGGGAGCTACAGTGAGTGCTGCCTTTGATCAAGAAAGGCTTTTTTTTCTTCAGGAGTCCACATGATTTTGTCATGTGCAGAGAGTTGTTTACCATGCACCATAGCACACAGGGGAGCTTCACACAGCGAGTAATTCGGGATCCACTGCCTTCAAAATGATGTCATGCCAAAAAACTCATTTGTTTTTTTATCATTGGCTTAGGAACATTTTGAATTGCAGCAATTCTTTTTTTTTGGCAGTGTCTTTCCTTCTGGGGTGATGATGTGACCCAGATATGTCACCTTTTGTTGTACAAACTGCAGTTTGGAAAGACTTTATGGCCATTTTCTGCAAGATGTTTTAGCAGGTGCACTGTATCTATTTTGCATGCTTCTTCAGATGGACTACAAATCAGCAAATCATCTACATACTGTAGTAATGCTGAGCTGGCAGGTAAATAAAGGCCTTGAAGGTTTCTATTAAGAGTCTAATGAAAGTAACTCAGACTTTCAGAGTAACCTTGGGGACATCTGGTCCAGGGTTAAATCTTTCCTTCAAATGAAAAGGCAAACCAGTACTGAAAAGAAAGCATTGGCCAAATCTACTACTGAAAAATGAGTTGAATTTGGTGGTACCAGAGACAAGATGATTTGAGGATTACTTACTTCTGGCGCTCGGGGGTGTATGGCTGCATTCACTGCCTGTAAATCTTGCACAAAGCGCCATTCAGATGGTTGACATTGGTCTCTTATTTTTTTAACTGGAAAAATGGGAGTGTGCACTGGAGAATTCTCACACGGAATTATTATGGCAGCTTTTAACAAAGATATGAACACAGGCTTTAGGGAGAGTGGGGTGAGTTGTGCCAGTTTTTACTTAGTAAGGTCTCCAACTAGAAAATGACCATATATTTCAGGATGTGGTGCATCTCTAGGAACAATCACTTTTGACCTGAAATATAGTATTTAAGAAATACAGCTTTCTGAAAAAAAGTGGTCTTGTGGCACAACTTGCCCCTGGAGCAGGGTGAGTTGTGCCTTTGAAGAGAATGCATTGGGGTAAATTGTGCGTGGATTGATTTTTGAAGTAAAATGGTATATTTTGATCTCAGAAACTGTAATACTTTGTAAAAGCTAGACAAATTCAATACAATATTATTCTTATAACGTTTATTTAAAGATATTTTAAAACATCAAAGGTCAATTTTCTGAAACAAGGCCTAGCGCTTCATGAACAAATCAGAGTTTAGTTCAAAGTTCAAATTGAAAAGTTTGAATGCAATCCTTTTTACAGATCTGGGCTACTACATAACATCCCACTTGTCAATGCTACAGGGGAATATAAATTTCTGCTCCCTTCTGGCTGTGCCTCCAAGTTTTTGTGGTGTGGGTAGTTTCTTACGCACATCTTTTCTAGGGATGACTCCTTCATCATTTTCTTTGAAAGTGAAGATGGGTTTTCCATCCAAAGACTTCTTACTACTTCGCCTTAGAAACTTTGCATTGATGTCGGCACCATCTACCTTCTCAACCAATCCAATGTCGTTGTAGGATTTGGTTTTGCCTGCAAAGTTCACAATGACAAAGTCCCCAGCAGACAGATCCTTGTCACCATCATCATCATCATCATTCTGGACATCAGAACTCTCATAGTCAGTGGTGTCATTAAGTGGAATGGAAATGTCACTATCTTATGAGCCATTGTCTTTACATAAGTTGAAACTATACACTCTGAGTACCCAGTTTTGCTCTTACTATCTGCATGAGCATTGAGCATTTCCTGAGGAAATAGTTATTAAACTTGCCTTTTACTTTTCCCCCTTTTTCTTAATAAATTCACACTTAGCCAAACCTGCTTTTTCCTCTCTGATCCAGCTGGCAGGAATATTGATGTCATTTCTTTGTGCATACTCAAAAGCAAGTTCACGGCACTTCATGGGACTTAGACTGTGAAACATTGCTGCTAGTGCCTTTATATGTTCTGCCAGCTCTTTCTCCATATGTTCATCAAAGACTTGATTGGCAAGTCCAGTTCTTTCATAGCCTGGCCTTATTTCTTTTCCATCTATCTTTTTCTTCTCCATGTATCATTTTAATGTCATCCTGCATATATTAATTTGCCTTGCCACCTCATGAATGGACTTTCCCTTCTCCACCTCTTTCACTGCACTGTCCATGTCCTGTAGAGGAGTGGAAGCCCTGCCTGTCTTCCTCTTATAATTCCGTGGCATGATGGTATATTTCTATTTTTGCTCTAAAATTAAGAATGTCACATAGTTTTAGTGATAAAATGTAAGAATAAAATTCCCAATTACAATAAAATAATATGTTTAAAATATTTATAAGTTGGGGTGAGTTGTGCCACCAGCACAACTTAACCCAGGCCCTTTGGCACAAATCACCCCAAACCCACCATTTTGGAAAAAATGCATCATCCAGCAGTTTTGAGCTAACATCATGCTAGCTGTATAGACTCATAGTGTAGCTTACCAAAGCACTAAAACATGTGTGAAATGTTTTCAAACTTGTCTACAACTCTCTTCGAACACAATAATCAACAAAACATGATCATAAAAATTTTACTTTGAAAGGCAAAAAACAGTTTTTTGAGCTTAAATGTGCTTACCTCCCATGCAATAAGGCTCTCCTCTCTGCAGGATAAGTGAAATGGCTGGGTCTTCAAAAAAGATTGGTCACATGATCAATTTCTTCTATGGTTCATTAGAAACAGGGGGTGGCACAACTTACCCTATGGCACAAATCACCCCACTCTCCCCTATACCATGATGGCTTCCTGTTTTAAAGGGTACTGCTTTTTACAGGGCCTGTACTTTGATTTTCGATGTACTATCAGAGGCTCTGCATTTTTCTCAAGGCCTACATCATATTTGTGGGCTGCCCAGAGAGATTTTGGAATTTGCTCGAGCTCTGGTGGTAAACTAGTTTCTGTGATGGTAAAAGCTGCAGCATTAGCGGTGTTCTGGCTATTAATGAGCTCAACTGTTCGACAAACTTGTACAACTGATGTAAATTGTGTACAATGTATATCACCCTTTTTGCTATACTCTGTCCTAGGATCTGATGCTGTTGGTTGAAAGTCCTCGAGGAACAGCAAGCTCTGCAACCAGCGGCTCAGGTCTTTCCAACTCCAGTCAGCAGGTTTTGCAAGTAGAATATATGGAGTATTTCCTGTAAACAGTTCTGTCTGTGTAGGGGAGAGTAGAACAGAGGCAACAGCAGCAGTCTTTGTCCAATAGACGTGTTAAATGTATCACTTCCACTTCCTTTTTTTCTACATACCACTGCCTTTCATACTCCTCTTCTGGTCCTACATCTACATATGCTGTGCAGTGTAGTGATTTATGCTGTGTGAGGGTGCCTACTTTTGTACACTGAGTGTGCAAAGTCTATGAGTCGTGTAATAGAAGTCTAACCTACAACCTGCCATTTCTATGCAAATTGTGAAAGGACATTAAGTTGCCTGCCTTCAAAATAATGGCTCTGAAAAGCTCTTCAGTTCAACTCTAACTCAGTTTTCCTTATCCCTGTCATTCATTACATTTTATCTGAGTTAATTGACAATAATCGAGTCGTAACCCAGCGTGTAATTTGATGGCCAGCCTTTTCACCTTAGCTAGCTGATCACGGTGGAACCACCTCTATAATGAAAGTGAATGATGATGTTTAAAATGTAGTTTCTTAGAGTGACCCCATTCACTATTCGCTCATAGTTTAATTCTGATTTATACTTAAAATAATTAGATTGACAAGATAATCAGACTCATTTTAGCCATTCAAGCTTTGTTCATTCAAAATTTGTTTGAAATTAAACAAATTACTGAATTGAGATTAAGACAAAAGAGCAGCTAATTTCAGGTGGAAAAAAACAAAAACAAATCTAATTTGTCTGAAAATTCACTACTTTACTACAGTCTTTGTTTATCCATTGCTTTTGCTGCATATTTTGGCCCAGCAGTCATCCACACAGCAAAATGCACTGCATCTGATCAGTGCATTGAAAAGAGAACAGAAGCTAAACTGAATTCACAGTTTCCATTCTTTGGCGTGAATATCAGTCCCTCCTTTTGATCTCCAGATCATAGCGTACAGTGGGATTAGGAGTTTGTGTGTGACTGCAGGAAAAGAACTAACACGCTCAGCGGTTTCTATGGATTGTTTCTTTTTTGCATGGAAATATGAAGTTTTTCTAGATCAAATGATGCCTTGTTTTTCAAAACAGAAAGTCAATTCAAACATCAGTGCAAGTTCAAGGGTGAGTGCATATTATTAACTTGCCTGTGGCCTTTTTTTTTTTTTTTTTTCTCCTCCTACCACAACTGGTTTTTCTCATTTTTTGTTTTGTAATTAGTGTTTAACCATCTGAGTGAGTTTTGCTGGATAATCCTCATCTCCCTGTTTCAGGACTTTTATTCAATTAGGTGTTGAGTGCAACACTATGCCAAACTGACACATCAAATCTCTACCTAATAACTTTATTGGACAATTTTGTGACATAATGAATGAATGTTTGGTGGTCTGTTTCCGCAAAGTGCATTTGAGAGGAACAGAGTAACTTTCCAAAACAGGTTTTGGACTAGCACCTAGGACGGCCCCTTCCTTGTTCTCTGCCACGAGTGGTCTGGTTGGCCATACCACTGATCATGGTGTAGTGTGTGAGATCAGCTTTTTGTTGCCGTCTCTGTTTTCTTTTTTCTTCATTCCATCTGGGCTTCAGTAAGTCGAGCAAGAAAATCTCCCAGAGATTTTCCGACCTCTGATGCATCGCGCTGATCATACTCATATTGTTTGAGTGGGAATTTTGCATGCACCCCCTGTACCAATTGAATGAATGATAATGTATAGGGTATTGTCCTCATGTACCCAGTCTTGTTGTTTCAGGTGAAGTATGATATTTGTTTTGGTGAAACGGTGTCTGATTTTGCATCTTACTCTTCCCTCACATGACATTCTTCTTTCTACATGCAATACGCTCTACACTCTCTCTTTCCTTCTTTTCAAGTTTATCTTTTAATTGCGCTAGTTGGCGACTACTCAGACAGAAATCCCAGCTCCCGCCATACAGTCAGTTGTTTACAACTTCAATTGTACTTTTTTCTCATTTCTTCACATAACGGTGACAATTCAGTTGGTAGACCGGACCCTGGCCAAGCATTTGCTTCTTTCTTAGTACCCAGTACTAAACCCATTTCTCTAGTAGCTTTTTTCTCGTGTTATCTTTCCTCGTGCGACTCAGACTATTTCACTGCGCTGCAGTCATCAATAATACAATGGTCTCTACTAAGACGACGTTTCATCAATTACTTCAACCATGTAGTGAGTTAGCGCTCTCTCTTATAGTAATGTTACAGGTCTGTTTGTGTCTCTGCTGCTTCACCGTTGTACAATTGGTCCATACTTTTATTTCCTTGGTTGGATCGGTGGCTGGGTTCCTCAGGATGAAAGCTTCTCAACCCATGGGAAGGAATCTCAATTTGTAGTGCTCCGTTCTTCAGAGTCCAGACGATTCGTCCATCCCACTTGTGACACCAAATCTGTGCTGGCAAAAAGCACTAGGAGGCAAATCTCAAGCTATGGGATGGCAAGTTTAATAGGCAAAAGCAGTAGAGTCACAAGCACAGCATACGATGTGCAGAACGGGCCAATACCGACTGACCCAGTACAAAGGAAATCGCTAACTTTTATATCAACTCAGCAGTTTCAATTTAAACATCAGAGTCAGTCACATGTAAATCACACCAACATGACATACACATAAGTGAATACACAGTGGTCAGTAATATGATTAGCAAGTCTGTGTGACTACCTGTCTTTTTATCTGCTTCCTACTGAAATACAAAGCAGTATCAAAAGTCTTTGTTGACTTCACACAGGTCACACAGGGAGGTAGCAGATGTGATGTCTGTCAAGGTGAAAATTCCCCTCACAAACAGTACATGAGGGCTAATATTCCTAATTTATTGATACAACTAGTATACTAAAGCAGGATCCAAAAAGGCAAATTCTATCAAAGTTGAACAAATGGATAACCTCACTGAGATTAGATCTTTTTAATCAATTGAAGATTCCTAATTCTCTTCCCTTTCAATTCAATTCAATTCAAAAACTTTATTTATCCCTGGGGGGCAATTTAAGGCAGGAGTAGTACAGAAGACATTGCCATAAAAAATAGCCCATGCAGCAATTCAAAGAGGAAGAAAGAAAGAAGATAGAAAAAAAGGTGCATATATTAATAAATTAAACTTAAAGTGACAATATTATTGTGCAGTACGTAAATATTGGTATATACCAGCTGCATTAGAGACATTGTCACAGCAGAGTCCTGTTCTCTCTATGAGCGTTGCAGGTTGTGATTATGAGAGTTCATGAGTCTATTTGAAGGAGTGTGGGTTAGGGGTGGAGAGGGCTATAATGTAGAGAGTGTGGTTACTGAGTTGGTGGGAGGAGAGGGGGGGGCAAGGATAATTGTGAGTTCAGGAGCTGAACAGACCTGGGAACAAAGGTTGTTCCCATAGTCTTACGTCTGGAGCAATGGAGCCGTCGTCCTGATGGGAACCACTCAAATGCAGACAACAAGATGTGAGAGTGGTCCTGTAAGATCCTGCCAGCTGACCTCAATGTCTACTGTTCACAGAGAGTGAAGAGGGTTCTGACTGGTAGTCCAATAATTCTGGAACACACCTTGACTGTGTTCTGCAGACGAGTTCAATTTTGGAGACTGATGGAATGAAACCAACATATGAAAGAGAAGTTGAGTACACTTTCAATGAAGGAATAGTAAAATGTTTGGAGGATGGCCTTGCTGACTCCAAATGAGTTTAGCTTCCTCAGGAGATACTGCTACTGTTGGCATTTCCTGAGGATCTCCTCTGTGTTGGAGGCAAATCTCAGCAGCTGGTCAAAGATGGTGCCCAGATACCGGTACTCCTCGACAATCTCCTGTGGATGGTTGTGGTGACTGCTGCAGCCAGTTTGCGCTGCTTTTTGGAAAACGTCACCACCATCTCCTTGGTCTTTTCCACGTTCATTTGCAAACAGGAGCTGTTGCACCACTCCACAAACTCCTGCAGAGATGAGCCATGGTACTGCATTGGTCCTGAAAGCAGAGACAGGAGAACCCTGTCGTCCGCAAACTTGACCAGGTGACAGTTCGGCTGAGAGGCTCTGAAGTTGTAGGGGATGAAAAGAAGTGGTGAGAGGACACAGCCCTCTGGGGAGCCAGATGAGGTGTGAAGGAGTCCAGAAAAGGTGGGTGCTAGTCCATTCTGCTTTTGGAAACTCTGGGAACCACAAGTAGACCTGCACTCTGAGAGCTCTATTGGGATAATATGGTACTATGAGGTCTTTAAGGTATGAAGGAGCTTGATCATGAAGGGATTTGTATGTGAGAAGAAGGATTTTAAATTCTATTCTGGATTTTACAGGGAGCCAATGAAGAGAAGCCAATATAGGAGAAATATGATCTCTCTTGCTAGTTCCTGTCAGGACTCTGGCTGCAGCATTCTGGATTAACTGGAGGCTTTTTATGGCGATACTGGGACATCCAGATAGTAATGAGTTACAGTAATCTAGCCTTGAGGTGACAAATGCATGGACTAGTTTTTCTGCATCATTTTGAGACAGGATGATCCTAATTTTGGCAATGTTGCGCAGGTGAAAGAAGGCAGTTCTAGAGATTTGTTTTATTTGTGAATTAAAAGACATGTCCTGGTCAAAAATAACTCCAAGGTTTTCCACAGTAGAGCTGGAGGCCAGGGCTATGCCATCTAAAGTAGCTATAATTTTAGAAAAGTTATTTCTGATTTTTTTAGGCCCAAATACAATAACTTCTGTTTTCTCTGAATTTAAAAGTAGGAAGTTACTGGTCATCCCTTTAGCTATCAAGCTCCTCTCCTGTGGAACCAGCTCCCAGTCTGGGTTCAGGAGGTAGACACTCTTTGTACTTTTAAGGCTAGACTTAAAACCTTCCTCTTTGACAAAGCATATAGTTAGGGCTGGCTTCTGGCGACCCTGAACCATCCCTTAGTTATGCTGCTATAGGCCTAGACTGCCTGAGGACCATCGGTGCACTGAGCTCCCCTACCCTAACCCCCCCCTCCCTTCCCTTCCCCTCTCCTCCTCTCCTCCCTCCTCACATGTATATTCCACCATTGAATGTTACTAACTTTGTGGTTTCTCTCTCCCCTGGTTTGTGCTCTCTCCCTCTCTCTCTTTTCTCTCTCTGTACCTTCTGCAGGTGTCCGTGGTCCTAGTGCTGTATATCGCTGATGTGCAGTTACTGGTCCCACCAACCTGCAGTGTCTATTTGTTTGTTGTTGCTGTCCTTTTCTCTCTGCTCTATCCACTCACCCCAACCGGTCGAGGCAGATGGCCGCCCAAACTGAGCCCGGTTCTGCTGGAGGTTTTTTCTTCCGTTAAAGGGAGTTTTTCCTCTCCACTGTCGCCAAGTGCTTGCTCATAAGGGAATTGTTGGGGGGGGGGTTTTTGTTTTTTTGTAAAGTGCCTTGAGATGATTGTATTGTGATTTGGTGCTATACAAATAAAGCTGAATTGAATTGAATTGAATGTAAAGTGTAATTTAAGTCATTCTTTCATTGTCTTTCATGGGTGCATATTTGTCACAGATTTGATACATCAGCAAGAGGATTTGTTGGATTGTTTGCTAACAGTAACCCATTCAGCCATGCGAGATGTAGAGACTACTGTACATGTAACCCCTCCTTGTCTGTGTTTCTCTGTGTAGTGATTGAGGAGAAGGGGGTAAAGATGAAGCTGACAGTGGTCGACACTCCAGGATTTGGAGACCAGATCAACAATGAGAACTGGTAAGTGGCAGGAAGGTGCTGGCAAGAAAGGTCAGATGAATGGAGACAGAGATTGAGTGCTAGCATGATAATAGTTTTTGTGAATAACTGCTTTCAGTTTTCATAGTCCTTAAAGAAATCAGTATAACTTTTATATACTATTTTTAAAAAATATTTAGTCAGTGCCTGGGCTTTTTACCCCAGGCCCTTGAAAAAGATTACCCAGGTAGGAACTGACACCTTTTGGTACATTTTGCCCCAGCAAAGTAATTTTCTATCTAATGTCACATACTCAATGTGTGTCCAGAATCTGAACCACAGATTCACTCCTTGTTTTTGTGGCTTTGCTTTTATTCTGTTCTGGGGAGATGATAAACATGATCAGCTGTGCTGAGTACTTGGCCAGATGTCTACTTGACTGTCTTGTCTGTGTGGTAAGGACTGCACTGCAACAACTTAAGGAGGAGTGTATAAAATGTTCCAGTCTTCTTTTCACCTCATTTCAAACAGACTTTAACCCCCAAATGAAAATGTTGTTGCTGTCCTAATACTTTTGAATGTACTGTAGGAGAGTCATGGCATAAAGTATACAGTGGAGGTATTTCAGTATTTTTTCATTAAACATATTCCCAGTGCAGCTGTTCACCTGAAAGAATGTGGATGTCGGTATTCACTCAGTAAGGCAAGTTATGTGCATTCAGTTGGAACATGGGAAAAAAAGCACTGAACATGCAGTAATAATATAAATCAGCTGGGTTAGTGCATATTAATGCATACACTCTTAAAAAGTGTTAGCCATCCATGATTTCATCATTTTTACCAAGGTGTTATGTACAAAATATCTCATTGTAGGTAAAGAAAAAGAGCTCTCCCAAGACCTTTGTAACAGGGCTGCCGTAAGGACCACCACAGGAAATGAGGTCCAAAAGTTACCTCTGCTACCTCTTCATTACTTACCACCATTAGAACTCTCCAGCTATTGGCACCTCAGATTAGAACACACAAAGACTTCCTAAATTTTAAGTAGCAAACACATCAGCTTATCAACTGTCAGAGTATGTTGGAAAACTAGACATAGCTTCGACATACTGGCAGGCTCACATGTATAGCTTATTTGATTGCCAACACGTTGTCAAGCTGCCATTTACTACCCTTGTCAGTGATGACTGATGGCCTCCCCACATGTACATGGTTTTCATTTTTGTACATTTATTCCTAAATAAATAATAAAAGATTTCTTTAGGAGTTAGAATAGGTTGATTGGTAGCACAGTGCTCTTATTGTCACAAGTTTCGGAATCCCCACCAAGCAACAGCAGCTCAGTTCAGTTTATTTGTTTCAGTCAGACATAGCACAACTTTTTCATTAAATACAAATACACAATAAATGTGACCAAAACAGGCAGAAGCAAAATTTAAAAAAAAAAATTTTTTTTGCCTAAACACAAAGCTTCCTTTACACTCAAGTTACCATTGTATAAGAGAAAGCAGATGTCAACAGAAAACAAATGAAAAAAGATGCATGTCCAAGCACTAAGTATTTCTTCAGAAAATGTATTTTTCATCTGGTTCATGGAATAATGTCAACTTTATGCCTTTAAAGAAATAACCAGAATATTTTAGTCACAGACCATCTCTTCTCTACTGTTTCCTTATCCAGCTGGGAGCCCATAATGAAGTATGTCAATGAGCAGTATGAGAAATACCTAAGAGAGGAAATGAATGTTCACCGAAAGAGGAGAATACCTGACAGCAGAGTCCACTGCTGCATCTACTTCCTTCCTGCCACGGGACACAGGTCTGTACTTCACTGCTGGGTTCAGCTTTGGACTAACCAATGCCTGTGTGTCACTGAATGTTTTATTTTTAATCAAAAAAGCCTATTCCACTTTATAGTCCCAGTCATGTATTTTATTTATAGTCCTTGTTGAATTATAATTAGATCATATCATTTACCACAGCTGCAGCATGGTGCCTGAGTGGTTAGCACTGTTGCCTCACAGCAAGACGTTCTTGGGTTTGTAACCCAGCCTTTCTGTGTGGAGTTTGCATGTTCCCTCTGTGCTTGTGTGGGTTGACTCTGGGTACTCTGGTTTCCTGCCACAGTCCAAAAACAGACATGTCAGGTTGATTGGTGACTCTAAATTGCCCATAGGAATGAGTGTGAGTGGTTGTTTTTTTTTTTTGTGTGTCTATATGTGGCCCTGTGATGGACTGGTGACCTGTCCAGGGTCTACCCCTGCCTTCCACTCGAAAGAGAGCTGGGATGGGCTCCAGCAGATCCCCCTGACCCTGGTTAGGAATAAGCGGGTATAGAAAATGGATGGATGGATGGATGGATGGATGGATGGATGGATGGATGGATGGATGGATGGATGGATAGATGGACTAGTCTCCTTCTCATGCACATCATATTACCTGCTGTGACAGCAGTGAGTTCTGGACTTTGTAAAAAGATGTTACAGCATGTAGTTGAGGTTTACTGGTCACCATCATCTTTGTCTGTTACAAGATCCAGAAAATTTGGTCATAGGGAAAGAAGTCTAAAGTAGGACAAGTTAATCCTGCTACACCCTTCACTCAGACACATTTACCTTAGACTACAGTCACTGGGTTCTACTCTTACTCCGCAAATTTCCTCAAAAAACACTCGGTCTACGGGAGAAATTCTTTGACATGTACACAGGAAGAGTTGTAGTAATGTTTATTTGTATTTTGTAATTCTTGGTTTCACACTGCACCTGCTGGTGACTGACTGACATGCAAGTGAAAGCAGAATTCTATCTGTCAGCATATGGAAATAAATGACAGAAGAACATTTAAATTGATGTGTGCTGAAATGAAGGGCTTTTATCAGCTGTGAAGCTTGTAATAATTGTAAAAATGTGATAAAGTAGCTAAACAGAAAACATAAATGAGTTATAAAGCAACGAGCTACACAGAAAACAAAAGCCAAATTCAAATATTTAAAGATATTCTGCAGTCTCGAACCTGTTGCTTGAGCATCAGGCCAGTTTAAGTCCTCAGTCCCAATGACTACTCTGCTAGGCTCTTCCATCGACACCACGCTCATCCACAGCCTAGTAAACAAAAAATTACAATGAAAATGAAAAGTAATACTACCATCACAAGTAGAAAAACAGCACACATGACACAGTACAACCTGCGGCAAAAAGACCTATCTGATGTTGCTCAGGGATTGCTGGGGTGATGGCCAGGGCTCCTGGAAGATCAGCAGCTGTAGAAGTGGAGAAGGTGACTGGGAGAGTGGCAGGGAGAAGAGGGGCAGAGGCTGATGTAGTGGTGACAGCAGGCATGCTAGCGGACACTGTCGTGATCAATTCCACTGTCTGAAAACAATGAATGCAACAGAGGTAAAAATCACACCACAGCACAGATTAGGACACATCACAACTAATAAAGACGTACCAGCTGTTGTTTAGGTGCTGCTGGAGTGGTGGGAGGTGTAGCCAGGAGACCAGCAGCTGCACACGGACAGCTGTTGCCCAGTTGCTGCTACACTGGCATCGGATGAAGCCCCAATTGGACCAGTAGTGGCAGGAGTAGAAACAGTGGCCTGCATAGGAGTCAGAGTGCCAGTGATGCAGGCTCAGCATCACAAACAGAGGTTACAACAGAGGCAGGTGCAGGGATGACAAAGAGGTGCTGGAGGAAAATGATGGTTCCTAAGTGAGACATAAAAAATGAAATAATAAACTGGTTCTGTTGTAAGCAGCTTACTAAAATATCATTGGTAAGATAAATTTCTCACAGATCTAGCAGCAGAGGAGGCAGAGGTGGCTGCCAGCACAGGAGAGGGAGGGACAGACAGCAGAGAGACCATCTGAATGCATTTCTTGGGTCTGGGAGCAGATGACGGCGTCTTTATAACAGCCTGGGGGGGGTCACAGCTGAATCAGAGGAACCACTGAGGGGCACCATGAGACCCTGCAAAACCTGTAACCTTAGGTGGCATGTTGTCATTTCTTGAAATATGTGAAAAATGTAAACCTTTACATAACTCTACAAACATAACCGTTGCTTACTGATACCATGGTCAAAGTCGGCCTGTACAGTGTCTGTCCGGATGTTGCTGTCTGTGCAGAAGAGGGTCTTGCTGACGTTCCTGGTTGTGGTGTGTGATGGAAGGGGGACAGAAAAGAATCAGTCACACAAACAAAAGGAAAGCAAGATCATTTTGTGACATACAATAGACACCTTCTTTACATGGAAACCACAGCTGCACGTCTGTGTTCATCCAAACAGAGAGGTCTGTCCCCTCAGCTGTATCAGACATTTCTCAGTCTGTAATATTGTTTAACAGCAAATCCAAAGAATGTGGCCCCTTTTAAGATGACTTATCTTTACACTTCATATCACTCTGTCCAGCTTTACCTTCTGATACAGATCATGACACTTATTTTGCTGGGATGCTGGTCTGTTTCCAGGCTGAATAAACTAACACAACATCTGGTACAAAAGCTTGATTTACAACTGCCTAGTTTTATTATGGATGTATGTTTTTGACAACATAGTGTCTGTAATATTTCTGGTAACACACAAATGCACCAGTGGACTTTGGAAAATCAGCATGTGACAAATGTCATCTCAGTGTGGGACATAAAGCTGTACAGCTGTTTAACTAGATTCAGTTCAGTCACATTCAGAGTTTTAGTATTATTAGGAAGTAAACACACTGTAGTTAAGGTTAGACCTTGTGTAACAACAGGTGCACTAGACAATAAACACAAATCTCATTCCCAATGTGACTTGAAACAACATGAGAGTATAATTTTCAGCACCAGAGTAACGTCATAACTTAGCAGCGTTATGACGTTACAGTAAATAGAATGAGGCTGCAGTTAAAATAACATCATGGCTCTGGTTTGTTTTTGGCCACTGGTTCAGGTAAAATGACGGCGTGAGAGCAGTTTAGAGTCACAGCCTGACTAGCTGACTTTTTATTGGAGTCAGTGAGGCAGAAATGCGACTTTCCTGTCAATTAAGGCTCCAATGGCAAAAACTACAACTCCTGTGGATTATCTGTCTTGACGAGTCAAGACAAGGGGCATGTGGCAACTTCTGAGGTGAGTTTTGTGCTTGTAGATTTAAAACTGAAGCCGTGAGAGCAGTTGAGAGAATTTTGTCTGCTCGGAAAAACAGGCTCTCCTCTGCTCTGGCTCCTTACGTCACACGCTGTTAAACTCGGTAAAATGCTGTGACATACCTCACTTTAGACTTAAATTAATAAAAAACTATACAAGATATAACAACACGAAGCACAACCCTGACAGATTAAAGATGTAGAAGCATTTTAAAATTTAAACGGAGTCTCTAGCTGCACGTATGCCAGAGATATAGGGTCATGAAAAATCGACCTGTCTCAGTAAAGTCGGATCATTTCTCCCATTCATTTGAAAGGGAATTTTTTAACTTTTAAAAATTCATATAAAATCCTAGAAATAAGATACAAATGCATAAAGTAATAGCACGCATATGCACATGCTTAACATTTTACAGTTGGAACCATGTTTCTAACTGTAAGCGTGTAGGAGGAGAAGCGCGTCAAACAAGAAAATAGAACTAGAAAATTGCATTTCCTGCGGAAAATGCGTGTGAATACTGAAAGATGAAAAGAATTGCTGATAACTGCTGAAATCCATTGCAGAACAAGCTGAAGGCCAAAATGCAATGCTGAACAATCCTGGATGCTGAAATGTAAAACTGGAGTTGTAACTGGTTTAACTTGTTTAGCTAAAAAACTATTGAACATTGCTGAAAAGGGTGGAAAGAGAATGATATGATGAAGTAGAAATAAATTGGCTTTCAATTGCTAAATAAAGAAGTGTTATACTAATATGCAAGAAGACAGTGTAGTTATAGAACTTTGTAGTAGGAAAGAGGAGAAGGAAGGAAGAACTGAAGGAATTAAATATGAGTTAAAAAGGGAAAAATAAAATAGCACAAAAGTGAAATTGTAGAACGACTGTATAGACAGAAAGAATGTGTAATTTCAAAACCGATAAACATTCTGAAAAATACAGAAGGTAAATGATGTGCAACCAAAGCAGGTATATTTGAAGGAAGGTTTTCTTGGAGAAAGAAGAGAAGAAAGTAAAAACTGAAAAATGGGAATGAATGAATACAGTTCGAATGAAGAATAAAGTGATGTGCATTGCTAAAAATACTGGAAGGGAAAAAATATTCTGGAAACGAGTATATATTAGCATTTCTTTGCTTTTCTTTTGAAACCATGTAATTAAAAGGGTTTTATTTTGAAAAGCCAGAGTGCTGCAGGGGACTCATATGATCATTAGTTAAGATTTGAACTTTAACTTTGAATATTAATTGTACTTTGCAACACTAGAAAATACAAAACATGATCGGCTGCAAGAAGACAACAGTGCCAAAAGCTGTATCTCAACACACAAAGTTGATTTTAAGCTCATATTTGTCTTTCTGAGCTTTTATTTTGAAATCATACAATCGGAAGGCTTTTATTTTGAAAGAAAGGCATGTTGCAGGACAGTCATATGACCTTGAATTAAAATCTCACAGTTAATTATGAATATTTATCATAGTTTAGAAAGATGCATTAACTTCCTGCAAATAACTGTACACTTTTATTGTGAAAGTCTGACCATGTCCTCCTGAAGAAAACACCATGCCTGACATTTAAAATGGCCTCAGTTGGTGCCTGAAGCTGTATACCAATTACAAAAGTCCATTTTAAAGTCATGTTGCTGTTTCGGGGCTTTTATTTTGAAAGAATGCTATAGAAAGTCTTATTTTGAAAGGACAAAGTGCTGCAGGAGACTCACATGATCTTAGATTACAATCTTAACTTTAGTTTGAATATTCATTATACTTTACAAAGGTATAATAACTTCTTACAAATAACTGTAGACTTTGATTGTGAAATGTCAGACATGGCCTCCCGAGAGAAGACACCATGGGTGACATTGAATACATCCTAAGTATCTAACGCTGTATGCCAATATCCTTAGCTTTTAATAGCTTTTTAATAGCTTTTTAAGCTCATATTAGTGTTTGTTGGCTTTTATTTTGAAAGAATCTAAAACAAAGGCTTTTATTTTGAAAGTGCAGCATGCTGTGGTTCACTCACATGAACTTCAATAAAAGCTGAAGTTTAATTTTGAATACTCACTATACTTCAGAAAGATGTAGTCACTTCCTGTAAATAACTGCAGACTTTTATTGTGAAAGTGCTGTCACATCCTGCTTGTAGAAGACAACATGGCCCACACTGAGAATGGTCCCCATGTGTAACAGCAGTGGACAATAGGCAGCCAGTCAGTCTAATTACCAACCACAGGAAGCTGTGGTCCCTACTACTGCTGTGTAAGCTGTTGCTATGGTGACCTGAGGCCAGAGTGGGAGGGGGAGTGACAGTGACACAGCACTTTAAGCAGGTACAGTACTGGAGAAGCTGAGAAAACTTGACCACACAAAATGGAGGACTACAGAAAAACTAGACCTAGCAAAGACCTATCAAAATAATTCCTTCACTAACAGAGCCAGGAGGTTTCAACGAAGAGACGGGTCCATTTTTTGTGGAGATATTCCAAAAAATTAATGATTGCTGGCGAGTTAGAAACAGCCTTCATTTGTGTTTTTCACCAGAAGTCCGTGACCTCTTTTATAATGGGAGTGAATGAGATTGAGCAGTCACTCTCTGTGGGTTTGGCCACCTGGTAACAAACCCGTAGGCCCTATCAAAATGAGAATAGCATTACCTGAAAGAAGACAAAAATCTCTACTACTTTTGAGAAAATGGTGTATGAAGAGGCAAAATTGCGGCTGTGACAGCGAGTTAGAGAGAAAATTTTTCAATAAACTTAACAGCTTCTCCCACTCTAGCTGATGATGTCACCACTCTAGCTCTGAACATTTCGTTCCCATAGAAACCAATGTAAAATTGAGAAAAGGCCTAAAAATACCATAAAACGTAAACTGCGATTGATCAAAAACCGTAACAGATATCAAAAAGCTGAATACAAGACTAATAGATTAATGCCAACTGACCCATTTAAAGTCAAATGGTGTTTCTAGCTGAAAGTATTCTGACACAGTTAAAGCTGAAAGAGGACAAAGTTGAAGGCGATTTGAACATTCTCTCCATTCATTTCAATGGGACACAAAATTTGAAAAAAGCTGAATATTTCAAAAGTATAAAGGGCATAAAAAAGTTGAATACAAGCAGAAATGTCCTTAAAAAGCTGAACGGTCTTTCTAGCACAAAGTACGTGGAAGGAGTTAGATGTTGAAAAATGTACGGAAGATGAAATAACTAGAATGTGCATTTCCTGAGGAAAATGTGTGTGATTGCTGAAGGCAACACAGCATTCACACTAATAATAAAGATGTAAGAGAACAAGAGTGTGATTGTTTTCAGCAACTGTACAAGCTGTCAGCTTGCTGAAAGCTTGTACTAAATAGTGAAGAGAACAGATGTAAGAGAACAAGATAAGAAGAAATAGTGAAGACAACATGAGTGTGATTGCTTTCAGTGTAATCAGTAACAGAAAAAAAAAGTAGTGGTGAGTAGTGGGTGAGCCAGTAAGTGAGGCAGTGAGGAAGAGATATAGAGGAAGAACCAGGGCCAGAAAGAGCATGATCATATGCCTGGGAGCACTTTGATCTGATTACCCCCAAAAAGGTTTAATGCCTGATTTGTGCTCAGGAGCTGATATACAGCAGCAACGTGTCCTCAGTGCTGCGACACCTGCGCTCCACACACTCAGAGACCACACCTACAGTGGTATGAAAAAGTGTTGGCACCCTTCCTGATTTCTTTTTTTTTTTGCATGTTTGTCACACTTTAATGTTTCAGATCATCAAACAAATTTAAATATTAATCAAAGATAACACAAGTAAACACATCATGCACTTTTTAAATGAAGGTTTTTATTATTCAGGGAAAACAAAAGACCCCATAACCACATCCAAAGAACTGCAGGCCTCACTTGCCTCAGTTAAGGTCACTGTTCATGACTCCACCATAAGAAAGAGACTGGGCAAAAATGGTCTGCATGGCAGAGTTCCAAGACGAAAACCACTGCTGAGCAAAAAGAACTTAAGGGCTCGTCTCAGTTTTGCCAGAAAACATCTTGATGATCCCCAAGACTTTTGGGAAAATACTCTGTGGACTGACGAGACAAAAGTTGAGCTTTTTGGAAGGTGTGTGCCCCATTACATCTGGCTTAAAAGTAACACTGCATTTCAGAAAAAGAACATAATACCAACAGTAAAATATGGTGGTGGTAGTGTGATGGTCTGGGGCTGTTTTGCTGCTTCAGGACCTGGAAGACTTGCTGTGATAAATGGAACCATGAATTCTGCTGTCAAAAAATCCTGAAGGAGAATGTCTGGCCATCTGTTTGTGACCTGAAGCTGAAGCGAACTTGGGTTCTGCAGCAGGACAATGATCCAAAACACACCAACAAGTCCACCTCTGAATGGCTAAAGAAAAACAAAATGAAGACTGAATCTGATTGAAAATGCTGTGGCATGACCTTAAAAAGGCGGTTCATGCTCAAAAACCCTCCAATGTGGCTGAATTACAATAATTCTGCAAAGATGAGTGGGCCAAAATTCCTCCACAGCGCTGTGACAGACTCATTGCAAGTTATCGTGAACGCTTGATTGCAGTTGTTGCTGCTAAGTGTGGTCCATCCAGTTATTAGGTTTAGGGGGCAAACACTTTTTCACACAGGACCATGTAGATTTGGATTTTGTTTTCCCTGAATAATAAAAACCTTCATTTAAAAACTGCATGATGTGTTTACTTGTGTTATCTTTGACTAATATTTAAATTTGTTTGATGATCTGAAACAAAGTGTGACAAACATGCAAAAAAATAAAATCAGGAAGGGGGCCAAAACTTTCACACCACTGTAGTACACTTGACAAGATATACCTCATGATTTACTAAGAAAGACACAAACAAAATTATGCAGCGAATTAAATGTTGCTTTTTTTTTTTTTCCCTAAGGCTGTCAAGTTGAGTTGGATGAGGCACTGGTTGATATGGTTGTACTTGATGCATAGCCTTTTAAAGTGGTGGAGAACAAAGGCTTCAGGGCCTTTGTACAGAAGCTTGACCCCACATATGTCCTGCCTTCTCCAAAGGCTTTAAAAGCTATTATTGAAAAAAAAATGAAGAGGGCCAAAAAAAAAAAAAAAAAAAAAAGTCAATGGAAGAGCTGGAGAAAGCTGAAGCAGTCAGTGTGACAGCAGACGTGGACATCCATTAACATGAATGCATACCTTGGGGTCACTTGCCACTTTATTAATTCCAGCATGGAGTAAGCAAGTGTCTTGCTTGGTGTGGGACATTTTACACACTCCCACACAGGAGAACTTGATGGATGCCATGGAGCTGCAACTGAACCAATGGGGCTTGAGACAGAAAGTTCACTGCTTAATTACAAATAATGCATCCAATATGACTCTTTGTGCTTGTCAAAACCGGGAGGTTTTAATTTTTAAAGGACCAAAACACTCACAGAACTGGTACTCAGTGCAGGCAAGGTTTATTAGAGAAATCAAAACTCATGGAACACAGGCTCAGGTCAAACAAAAACAAAAGGGTAGACGCCAGACAAGACAAAACACAGAACCTGGAACACGGACGCGAAACTCAGAGACACCCAAAACTCGGGGAACTAAGCATACGTCTGGTCGCACACTCACGCGGGCACACAGACTCAGGAACACAGGGAACTAGGAACACGGTCTGGTCACTCACTCTCTCAGGGACTCAGACGGGGAACACGGAAACAGTCTGGTCACACACGCTCACGGGGACACAGACTCACACGGGGAACACAGGAACGGGGCATCCACCCTGGGTCGCACACTCATTTGGGGACACAGCAGGGGACACTACAGAAAAACACAGGACGGGGCATCCAACCTGGGTCACACTCACTCCTGGGGACACAGCAGGGACGCTAACACACACGCTCAGAACTGCCTGGGTCACGCACACACTGGGGACATCGCAGGCAGACAGAAATTACAAACACAGACACAGACTCAAGGGGAGACAGAGCACAACACAACACACAGAAAGGAAAACTCAAAAAAACACATGAAAAAGGGCTACTTAACAATGAAGCTCAAAAGACAGGATCCAAAAGAGGAGAGAACTGGGTTGTAACAAAGGCTCGGTAGCTAACTGACTGAAAATGATGAACGACAAACAACCTGGCGAGCAACAAAGGGAAAAGGAGGGGTATATAACTAAGGGAGAAAACAAGACACAGATGAAAACAATCAAGATTAAACCAAGGTAAAACAAACAGACAGTGTGGATCCTGCACAGTCTTTCAAAATATAGGTCCATGGCCGGAAGTCCATGGCAGGATCTTGACAGTGCTAAACTTCTTAATGTGAGGACTGTACCATGTTTCGCACATAGTTTCAACCTTGTTGTAAAAAAGGCACTGGAACAAAGCTGGAGAGATAGTGAGCCACAAGAGGAGCAGATTAAAGCCAAGCACTGTAGAAATTATTCTTTTTCTAAATAAAAATCTTTGAACCCACACAAATTCCAGTCACTGAAATACCCCATTTATAATATAAAAAACAAAGTTGCATAAGCACCATCATCAAAATCCTACCAATACAACTTTACTATTACACATATTTGCCTCATCAAGGCTGCCTGTTGTACAAACATCTTTAAATATTGCATTATGCAAAGACAAACACAATGACACACCTTTGACAAAATAACTTTTATTAAAGCCTCTGAGAAAGATAGAATGTAAGATCCATTACAGCCTGAAGCAATGAGGCTTTGTCAGGACATCTGCTCAGATGCAGTTCTCAAAGCCAGCCAGCAGATGTTGTTCTTCTGACTGTATCAAATGCTTCGAAGCAGTGTGTTGTTTTCAGGCCAGTTGTCTCAAAGTGGTTCAGTGCTTCATAAAGCTTCGATTTCACCATCACTACCACTCTGTCACAGCTACAGTCCAGAACATGCATTCAGTCATACTGTGATGGCCTCAGCTTTGGCCATCCCATGAACTAGTTACTTACCGTTCTGGGGATCCTGGGGAGTCGGCCATCTGGAGTAAAAGATTGGACTGAACCCTTGGGTGAGAATGAAATAGTACTTTCTGCCTCAATTGGACTATACCAATGGCTGCCCCAGGATCAGGGGGTGTTCTATAAGGAAGATGTTTAATTTGATTTATATAGTTACTTTGGAATATTATTTATGTCAATTTTATTTCAATTCAATTCAATTCAATTCAATTTTATTTGTATAGCGCCAAATCACAATACAAATCATCTCAAGGCACTTTACAAAAACTAAAACTAAAAACCCAACAATTCCCTTATGAGCAAGCACTTGGCGACAGTGGAGAGGAAAAAACTCCCTTTAACGGAAGAAAAAACCTCCAGCAGAACCAGGCTCAGTTTGGGCGGCCATCTGCCTCGACAGGTTGGGGTGAGTGGATAGAGCAGAGAGAAAAGAACAGCAACAATAAACAACAAATAGACACTGCAAGTTGGTGGGGCCAGTAACTGCACATCAGCAATATACAGCTCCAGGACCAGGGACACCTGCAGAAGGTACAGAGAGAGAGAGAGAGAGAGAGAGGGAGGGAGAGAGCACAAACTAGGGGAGAGAGAGAGCACAAGGTTAGTGACATTCAATGGTGGAATATACATGAGGTGGGAGAGAAGGGGGGGGGTTAGGGTAGGGGAGCTCAGTGCACCGATGGTCCTCGGGCAGTCTAGGCCTATAGCAGCATAACTAACTAAGGGATGGTTCAGGGTTGCCTGAAGCCAGCCCTAACTATATGCTTTGTCAAAGAGGAAGGTTTTAAGTCTAGCCTTATTTCTTTATTAATAGGAATTAAGTTTGTTTGGAAATTGTTTGTTTAGAGTTTATTTGTAAATTATTTAGTAGTTGTCTTGTGTTTATCCCCCTGTGTGTTGTGTACTGGTTTGGCCAGCCAGTATATATGTTCCCCTGTGTGTCAGTTTAGGTTAGGTCATTTTTTGGTTTGTGTTAGCTTGCGTTTTTTTAAGATTGTTTGGTTTATGTTTTTTCTGAGTTGAGTTATCCTTTGTTGATCTCTTTTAGAGTCCTTTCATTGACAACTGATTTTTTTTTTGTGATTTGTAATTTTATAAAGGGTGAATAAATCCCTTTTGTTTCAAAATTATTTTTTGCATCCTTGGACCCTGACACTATTCTAATAATGCTTAATTGTAAGCATTATTAGAATAGTTACTAGAATAGTGTTTTTGTATAATTGCTTTTGGGAAATACCGCCATGGTCTAAATTGACCATAGATTTCTGTGTCTCTCCAGGTTACGGCCCATTGATGTTGAGTTCATGAAGAGGTTGGGGAAGATAGTGAGCATTGTGCCTGTCATCGCCAAAGCTGACACACTCACCATTGAGGAAAGACAGGAGTTCAAAGAGAGAGTGAGAGAACATACACACATACAACTATACCTTGTTTTCACTTTCTTCTCAGATGAGCTTGAGATGATCTGTGCAACGTGAACAAAATAAATCTTTAATACACAAAGTGTTAGGTCTTGCATCTGCTAGTTAGGTTCATATACAGTATCTGCACCTGCACAAAGCAAAAGGCCTGGGTGCAAGGAATTGGAAGTGTGTGGTGATAAATGAATGCTATAATATTCACATCACAGCAGCTCAACAAATGAAAAGAGACTTCTTATCCATCCAGAATCATATTGTTGTATAGATTATGCAGATCTTGCAAGAAGTGAACATACAGGATCTTGTTCATTTAACTTAGACCATGCCTAGCCATATATAAAAATCTCAATGAAGATAGGTATTTGACCATATCAGTTTGGTGATATTTCAATTATATTCTTAATTTATCTCATATCATAGTCACACCATACTATATGATACAACAGCATTTGAACTTAATGTATTGTAAGAACAAAACTTTAAATGCTATTTTAAGCTAGAAAAGAGGCAATAGCACACAGAACTGCCTCCCTCCTGTTTGCACCTCTACAACGTGTGCTGTCTACTTGACACTAAAAGCAAAGCAAATTTCAGTGTCAAAAAAATGTTGTCAGGGAACTACAGTGGTCATTGCATCACTTGGACAATAGGGATCATAGCCTTCCTTATAAGTTCAATTAACCTGACCCTATTGACCTGTGTTTAAATTTGGACATTTTGACAGATAAGGCAAGACTTTGTAGCCAATGGGATTCGTGTTTACCCCCAGAAAGAGTATGATGAGGATCCAGAAGATCATATTCTCAACGACAGGATCAGGGTAATACCTCATTCTTTATAATATAGACATAAAATTTCATCTAGAAATGAAACCTACCTTGTCAAGTAGAGGGACACTGTGTCAAAACATGGTTTCAAAAAATTTTGTTTATATTGTATGTGCACTATGCTTAGAGGCAACAGGCTGCATACACAGTACACAGAAAACTATTTTTGTTTACACAAACATTTATGATGATCAAGTTATAGCCAGTAAGTAAAAACTGAAATGACTAAAATAGTAATGTAAAAATAAATGTAAATAGTAATGTAGTAAAATAGTAAATGATTCGAATGAACATTACTGTCAAAAAGAAAAAAAATGTTTATTGTATAATGTGAACATTTGTTGCACCATGTTAAACACTACACACTATTTATTTTTACTATGCAGATATCAGCTCCCACAGTTATTTATTGACTGTGCACTAATCCTCTAGATCTCACATGTTATAAGGGGAAAATCATGCTTTTAATGAGCCTGACTCATACTGTGTGTCCAGGAAAGCATTCCCTTCGCTGTGGTGGGAACCGACAAGGAGCATCAAGTGAATGGAAACAAAGTGTTGGGCCGTAAAACAAAGTGGGGAATCATTGAAGGTAAGGTACCAGTTTAATATGTATAACATCATCCATGGCTGGTTATTAACAGTCACTTTTTACAATTGCTCAAACTATAGAGATTGTGATCCCATTTTTGACAAAACAACCTTAAACTACACATTAGAAAAGTTCATTTAGGGTACAGATCTTTATGTATTGTGTTATTTTTTTATATGAACTCTTTTCTGGAGTCAGAAATCCTATTTCAGTGGTTTACATTTGAACACAGATTCACACTGCACATTCCATTATGTGTAATGGTAACTATACAGCCACAAGGATGGTGTCGTGAGCTGAGGTTTCTGTTTCCTGTAGGACTTTTATTTTGGTGTTCGGGTTTCCTGTGTTCCTTTGATTAGTTATAGGTAGCTTTGTTTCTCGTTAGTTCAAAGTTTTCACCTGTTTTAATTTGTCTTCATTTCTGTCTATATATACCCCCTGTGTTTCTTTGTTCTTTGTTGGAGTATTACATGTGCATGCGTTGTGTGCATTGTATGTATCACAACCTATATTCGAGGAGTATTTTCCGTCCGTGCAAGTTTCCGTTTGTTTTTGTGTCCGAAATGTGAGTGGCATTATTGTTTACCTGCCTGCCTGCCTGCCTGCCTGCCCGCCGAGTGGCGAAGATATTTTGTATGTTTGCCCGAACCTGCTCCTTCATCAACATCACACCACCGTTTCATAACAGATGGAGTCATTTTAGTGTAAGTGTTTTGAAAGTGTATCATTATGAGAGTCTTCTTAGACTAGAGCCAATCATAGCTATAATATTGAATCACCAATTTAATTGCTGCCATATATTTCAATTCAGTTTTATTGGCATAGTGCCAAATCACAATAAAACACAGCTCAAGGCACTTTACATACTAGAAACCCAACAAAACTTTAACAGAATAAACCTCCAGTAGAGCCAGGCTCACTATGGGTGGCCCCTCTGCCTCAGCCGCTTGAGGTGAGTGGATAGGGGAGAGAGAAAAGAACAGCAAAAATAAACAAATAAACACTGCAGGTTGGAGGGGTCAGTAACTGCACATCAGCAATATACAGTTCTAGGACCAGGGACACCTGCAGAAGGTACAAAGAGAGAGAGCCCAAACTACAGGAGAGAAGGCACAAAGTTAGTGACATTCAATGGTGGCTTATAAATGTCAGGGGAGGGGGAGAAAGAAGAGGAGAGAGGAGCTCAGTGCACCAATGTGAAGTGCTTGAGCAGTCTAGGTCTTTAGCAACATAACTAAAGGATGGTTAAGGGTTACTTGAGCCAGCCCTAACTATAAGCCTTGTCAAAAAGAAAGTTTTAAGTCTAGCCTTAAAAGTACAGAGAGTGTCTGCCTCCTGAACTCAGACTGGGAGCTGTTTCCATGGGAGAGGAGCTTGATAACTAAAAGCTCTGCCTCCCATTCTACTTTTGGAACCACAAGTAGACCTGCACTGTGAGAGCAAAGTGCTCCATTGGGATGATGATGGGTACTATGAGGTCTTTGAGGTATGAAGGAGGTTGATCATAAGGAGAATTGTATGTGAGAAGGATTTTAATTTTTATTTTGGATTTTACAAGGTGTCTTGAAGTAACAAATGCGTGGACTAGTTTTTCTGCATCATTTTCAGACAGGATGTTCCTAATTTTGGTGATGTTGCGCAAGTGAAAGAAGGCAGTTCTAGCTATTTGTTTTATGTGTGAATTAAAGGACATATCTTGGTCAACAATAACTCCCAAGGTTTTTCACAGCAGTGCTGGAGGCCAAAAGCTATGCCATCTAAAGTACCTATATTGTTAGTTAAGCTATTTCTGAGGTAACGTTGGTTTTCTCTGAATTTAAAAGTAGAAAGTTACTGGTCATCCAGGCCTTTATGTTCTTTAGACATGCTTGAAGTCTGGCTAACTGGTTTGTGTCATCAGGTTTCATAGATAGATACAGCTGAGTGTCATCTGCATCTGCACAGGAAATTAATAGAGTGCTTCCTAATAACATTGCCTAAGGGAAGTATGTATAAAGTGAAGAGAATCAGTCCAAGCATAGAACCTTGTGGAACTCCATAACTTTTGATGCGTGGAAGGTCCATCATGAACATGAACAGATCAGATACTAAGTCAGGAAAGTCAGTTAAAAACTCTGAGTAAGGGACAGGTGGATGGTACACAATAACAAGTAGAACTGTTTTTTGAGTTTTCTTGTTTCGGTGTGAGAGGCTCTTAACTGAGTTATAACTATATTTAGGGGAGTATTCAGTAATAAGATATCAGTGGAAGATTGCTGCTACTCCTCCATCTCAGCCTGTCCTTCAAGGATCATGACAGTTTATATGAATGGAGAGGGTTGATTCAATACAGTACATGGCAAATAGACAGGTCTGCATTCTATCTGTAAAAGTCCAACAGAAGGTCCTGTTCAAAGCTAAACACTGCTGTCATTAGTTTTACTTCTAATTTAGAATGAATCATTTTCTCTTTCCACAGTTGAAAATCGGGCACACTGTGAGTTTGCCAGCCTGAGAGACCTTCTCATCAGGTGAGTTTTGACAGCTGTTGTACACCACAAAAGAGGTGGGCTAGGAGGGCCATCAAAGTCACTGGAGATGTTTAAAAATCAGTTCATGCTTTCCACATCTGAGTGTGCACAGGGGTCTGTGTGATGAATTTCCAGTGGGCATGGAATACAGATGCCGAATGTCAGAGTGCATGCAAAAACCATGAATGAGCCCTAAAGGACCACTAAGGTGCTCAAGATGAGGGTAATGTGGCTGAAAGTAATTGAATGTATGTTTGGGCTACTTTTTGGCCGCCAAACTACATTTTTTGTAGTTTGGCACCTAATATAGCCCTGGAAGTTTTAAAATTCACATTTCATTATAACATGTTTGTTAGTGACATCTAAAGTCCAGCCAGAGAGTATTGATGAGGAAAAGTAAACAGATCCGAGGAGGGGAATCCTAATCTATAGTCGACTGTGTAGGCAGAATAGATTGGTCACTGGTAGAGGCAAACCAGAAAGGAATAGGGCAATGTGACAACACCAAGCAATAATCCAATCCATCAAACAATCACCTACAAACAATGGTGTAAAACTGGGCTGGGCTCACAAAATCTGAAAGACAAGAATGCAAGGTTAAGGCTGAAAAGTCACTTGAAAAACAGGTAGACCAATCTGGCAGCAAGAAGAAGTCTGTGTCTGTTCATAAATGCCAGAGGGAGACCCAGTGGCCAGCGGTGAATTGCCCGGTGGTGCTTCATGCTGCAGGGGCTTGACAGTGTTGTCGGGCTGTGTTTTTGACAATATTTCTCATACAGTACATGGGGTGAATTCATTTTAATGACCCTTGTCTTGCATGTCTTACTATAGCTTTCCAACAGTCATTTTAAGTAATCAATGTATTATTACATACACATGCACAAAGATTGCTGCTTGGCCTTTTTGATGTGGCAGTGTTGTAGGTCAGAAGCATCAATCCATTTTTGCAATTTTTGCAAATTTTTTATTCTGTTCCTGTTCTCTGAGATGCCATGGAAAGTGTGTGTGTTAAAATCCAAATTTGTATAATTCGTCACCAACAAAGAGGCATAGTTGCTGGGAGGGTGTTGGATTCAGCCAGGAGTAGGCTATGACAGCAGATTTTCCTACCCCATATTCTAAGATAAGGTTTCTTTACTGTCTTTCTAGAACAGATTACTATTCAACCAGAAATAATCATGCTCTTGGATGATTTGCATTTGCATGAGTATTGACTGTAGCCTACAAGCTGTGAATGTGTTTGTGACACGTATAGGTCTGAATAAGATCAGTCAGATATAAAGAATAGCTAAATAAATATCAAATTGTACTTTTTTTTTCTTTTTATGTTTTTATGTAAAGGTCTCACCTGCAGGACCTGAAAGATGTGACACACAGCATCCTCTATGAAACCTATCGTGTACAACGGCTCAACGAGAGCAACATGAGCTTCAATGAACTGGGCTTGTCCTGGCCACTGGAGAATGGAACTGCTGGAAAAAGTGAATCAGAGAGCCACCTCTGATCTCTCTATTACCCACCTTCTTCCTGCATTCCCATGGGAAAAATGATGCTCTTGGTCACATCAGAATGAGAAACAAAATTATTTTTAAATTGTTTTTTTCACCTTTTTTGCCTTTTTATCTTACCAACTAGTGGATTTTTAAGATTAAATTAAAAATTCTATAGTTTTTACATGAAACAAGAAATTTCATATATAAAGATACCTTTGAATGTAAGCTGATACATATTTTCAGGAAGGATGGTGACATGTACTGAGCAGGGAGAGCAGGCATCACACCATGGCCTAATGAGGAGAAACCCTTGCCCAATGGTATCAAAAATATGTGGCCTGACGAGACCTTGCCACCTAAGATCTGTGTTGAACCTCACTACTATTCTCATGGCGGAATTGGAGTAAATCCCTGCAGGCAGACTCCAATTGTGGAAAGCCTGATACCAGAAGAGGGGAGGTTGTTTTAGCAGCAGGATAATGTTCATGATTAATCATCACCTATGGGTGAAATGGTCAGGTGTCCACATACTTTTGCAAACATTTGGTATAATTTTTAATAGGTTAAATATTGTGACACTCATTGTTTTACTTGGGGAAAGGTTTTGAATTTCTTTAACAATGGAAACAACAATTACATAAAGCATGTAAAGCAGGCAAATTAAACTCTGAAGTCCAGGTCATCCAGGTGAAGGTTTCTAGAGGTTGAGTTATGGCAACTGAACCTCTACTTTTTAGGTCGAAATGTTTCAATACTCATCCAAGAAGCTTCATCAGTCTAAGAGAAACCTAGTATGGAAACTCCAAATTATCTTTCAGGTTGGTTTCACTCCACCCTAGCCCAAAAATGCTCATTAAGTGAACTATGTAAATGGGGTGAGAGTTGTTAGACCCACACTCCTGAGTTGGTTTCACTTCACACCTGGCCTGAATAGGCTTGTTAGGTAAACAATAGAAGTGAGCTCAGGTGAGGGTCATTAGGACCCTCACATGGTAAATCATGTGTAAATCATCACCCCTCTGGTCTACAAAGTTCCTTAACTTCCTGGGACCAGATGAAAGGGCAGCGTGGCAGATTGAAGACAGGTTATGACAGGTTCAGACATGTCCGAACCCTCCACGAGTGTTAAGGGAGGGTTTTTCTACCTGGACATATATAGCTTCTCTGACTCCTCTCTCAAACCACCTATCTTCTCTGTCCAAAATATGTACGTCACTGTCGATCTTCAATCTCACTTCAAATGAGAGTCAAGTTTCCTTTAAAGGGAGGTGTATGTGGTCCTGAGGAGCTGCTCCTCCTGTGCTGGACCATCCTCCTGTTAAGTGTTTGGTTTCTCCAATGTAGAGTTCTGAGCATTCTTCTTTACACTGTACTCCTCTTTTATTTAGTGTGTGGTCTTTAGGGCGAACCAATCTCTGTCTCAGTGTGTTGGGAGTTTTGAGTCTGAAGTGAACTGGTATCTGATGCTTCCCAAAAATCTTTCAAAGTGTCTCTGAAACACCTGCTACATAAGGAATGAGTTTCCTACCTGCCTTCCCTTAGAATGAAGAAGCCACTTGGATGAGTAATGAAATGTTTAGATCTAGAAGTCCAATTGCCATGACTCATCCACTAGACTGACAAATTAAAACTCCCCATATACAAACAGGAACCTGCTGCAATGCCCAGTGCTGCCCTGCTCATTTTAACAATATCAAAAAGAATTTTTGAGCTTCTGATCTGAATTGCTCACAATATTGTAAGAATGTATTATGATGTGTAGATGTGGTTGATATACAAGTTTGATTGTTATGAAAAGATGTTTGTCTTGTCATTATTTTGATTTGAAATAATGACAGATATAGCTGGCTATAGGGGATGAAAACTAAATGATTAGATTGTAGGTTCCTGGAGGACATGCTATATTGTGTCATTTATCCTGCACAGTATCAACATTTACTAGCTTGTTTTTCCTTGTTTTTCCATTTCCATTCCACCATGTCCACACTTACATTGATAGAACTGAAGAGTTAAAAAATTAGGGCCCACTCAGTGTTTGCCTTTTTGAAAGCTTGTCCACATTGAGGTGCCAAAACAACAGAAACAGCTCAATTTATTTATCATTAAACTCTTTTACAGAGTAAATATAGATGAAAATGGAGCCCAACATAATAGAGCAAGTTAAGAACATAGTGCACTAGTGTAAACTCCTGACCTTAAAACTTTGCTCATTACTCCACCCAGTGGATAAAAACTGCAGAAGGTCTTAATTTTTAGAAGGTTGTGTGTCCAAGAAAACAGCTCAGCTAAGTCATTAGCAGTTCAAACTATATGCTCTGGCTTTCAAGATCATGATGGATCACATTATGAACAGGATAGGTAATGTGTGAATTATAGCCTACATTATAAGCCTACACAATTTGAATCATATTCATTTTTTCAGTTTTTAGTGGCTTCAATCCTATTACCTTCTCAGGACTGCAGCTCTGGTTGGAATCTTCACTCATGTTGACAGATGTGGCATCAGGGCCATTAGGGCATGTTCATGCTGGTGGTGGAAAAAATATTGAATCTGCTCGAACTGTTTCTGTAATACAGCAAACATAATGTCATCTGGCAAAGTGCTGTCATGAATTTTTTTGGTCATTTGTCCAGTAAATCAAATCAGAGAACCTCATACTAAGAAGAATCTTGTTCACTGTGAAGAATTTTGCATTCTGCTGTTTGCCTGGTTTGTGAAAAAAAGAAAAAAAAACTAGCAGAGTGGCAAACCAACATGATGTGAGGACTTTTTTGTATGTTTCATTAATATTCACACACAATTGGCCCTGTACAGATCCTTTCAACAAAATTAACTCTTAGCTGGTTAATGGTGTGATCTTTACTTTATTAACCAGCACTGCCAACTTTCAACTCCATAATGTTCAGTCAGCTCGGTACATTCTGTAATGGTTACACTTAATTTTATACTGTATGATGGCCACATGTCGTCTCTCTACAATCATTATTGTATGCTCTTTTTCCTTTATTGTGCTCAAGGAACATGATATTAATTTAGTAATCTCCGTTCTTAATTTTCTGTATCTGTTAGTCAGATATTCTAAGCTGTTCAAACATGCTTTTTTATGCTGTACATCTTGACTGCCAGTCCTCTGTTGGTGGCTTGAGCAGCTGAACTGGATTGTATGTATAAGGTATCAAGTCTGATGCCTGCCTGACTGCCTATGCCTTGGTTTTGCCATCACGCATAAATAAAAAAAACATTTTACTCACTGGCTTCATCACAGATAATTTATACACAGAGACACAACTTACCAACATCTCGCCCTTACACACTGTTCGGGTCAGATTTGACCCATTTTCACATTTGACAGCAATGAAAATACCCAAAATGTCATTTTTTGAAATTCGATGACTTTTCCTAAAGTGACCTGAAATACACAAAAATATAAATATCATACTTTTGTACAGGTGCTGCAATTTTTTGTATATTGATGCTGTTCCAGGTCAGATTTGACCCATATCTGTTGAAAAGGATTTTAGATTTACCATTGTGGGTTAAATCAAGGAAAATGGTCTGACTGGTGGGAATCCTGAAACTGTGCATGCTATATATGTGTGTATCTTTTATGGACAGTGGTGTTCAAGGGCGGGCTTGATACTGTGCCGAGAGCTATTTGTGTTCCAACCACATTTGCCCAGGTTCCTGCAGAAACATGCACCTGTTGGTCTTTGAAGGGTCACAGGGGAATATTGAAACAGTGAAAGAGTAAAACGGCGTAAGAGTGATCATACATAATAAACATAAGGAAGAGAAGTCATACAGAAGTCAGAGGGGGCCTTGACACAGACACAAGACCTGAACCTGCAAAAACAAGTACCTACAATGTAGCAAAAAAAAGTAAAAAATATAAATGTATTCAATCAAGAGAGATAAAAAGAGGGGTTGGGGGGTCATAAGCTAATAAAGGTGCCTGAGCTGACATTTCAGTCAGTTTAGGGCAAAAGGCAGGTAGGTAAAACAGGACATCATGTTGTGTGATTGTAGATGTTTTTATCCAAAAACGAGTGGTGTTAAACCTAAAACAAATACTCTCCCTGCTCCCTGGAACATTGTTTAAAGATTAATCATTAATGTCAGATAAGCTATTAATAAATTTTAAAAAGACCTGTGGCTCATAAGTTGGTATAGACACCTATTATGAGGGTATTCTTGGCCCGGGTTAAGTTTGACCCAGACCACACTGTGAAGGCATGGAATATGAACAGTATGTAAGGGCTAGAAGTGTGATGTTCCATATAATGTATGAGGTTTTGGGCAGGTCTGGTTCAACTTGATTATCAAAATCAGTAGAACTCAGCTATAAGGTCTGTCAGTGGAGGCAGAGGTTGCAGCTCTTAGGCCAGTTTTATATTTTACTTCTGGTGGCACAGTCAGGAAAGTGTGGGTATGGTCCAAGTCTTAGATTATGTATGTGTGTGTGCAGAACTCTGCAGCTAGCTACCAACCATTATTAGCCAAAACCACTGACTATTTGAGGGTGCAACATGTGAAGGATATAGCAGCAGGGGTGAAAGTACAGAATGCAATGTTCTGAGCACCCCTCGCTGCCATTTATAAAACTAAATACAATTCCCTGTCTAGAGCCAGTGCTTGGATTTTCCTTTCTGGGCTACTGTACAAATATGGTGGCACAACCTGGCTGCCTCTGTGAAAAGAGACCCATGCTCTGTGAGGATTTAAGAGGCTTTTTCTAAAAGTAAGATGCACTGCTTGGTATTTTTTGATGATTACACACCAGTGACAACATATTGATGGTTGAACTTAATATTACACACTGACCTTTTAAGAGAACTTGTTTTTCTCCAGGAAAAAGTAGTAGAGAAAACAGTATGACCATGTGTCTTGTGATGTTCTAAATATCCATACATTTATGGATAGAATTGAATGTCTTTATTGTCATTGCGTTGAAATAGTACAATGAAATTTTAAAACACAGCTCTCCTGGATATGCTTTCATCGCCCACACACACACGCATAAATAAAAGTTTGTTTATATTGATAAAATAATGTAAATCTATAATAAAAGTGCATGTGCTATGCTATGCTTTTCTGCCTATGAATAGTTTCAGCAAATTAGCAGATGTGGTTGTTCCTCTGAGTCGCAGGCAGGTAAGTCAAAAAAAAAAAAAAAAAACTCAAACCACAGACACTAGTCTCAAAACAGGGTTTCTCAGCAGAATCACAGGATGATATGAGACAACCTGGCAAAGACAGGGACAAAATGTGAGGGACAAAACAAGGTACAGGTGAAAACAATCAAAGAAATCAGGTCAAAGTAAAGTGAACAGAACGAACAAAAACCAGATCCTGTCATGCTCTTTTCAAAATAAAAGAAACAGGAACTCCAAAAAACACAGATCATGACATTGTGTTTGTGGGATGAGTAGGTATGCAGTTGCAGGTGTAGAGGGAGTATAGGGCAGGGCTGAGCACACACCCTAGTGGTGCTCCTGTGCTGCGTGTCAGAACTGGGGACCAAGTCTCACTGTGGATGGTTGGTCAGAAAGTCCTTAATCCACAGGCACAGATGTTCGTGGAGACCTAGGTCCTATAGTTTCCTGACTAATATCCTGGGGACAATTGTATTGAAGGCAGATCTATAATCCACAAACTGCATCCTCACATATGCCCCTTTCTGCTCCAGGTGAAACATTGTGACATGGCACACAGTGTTTAGGGCATCCTCTGTAAATCTATTTGCCCTGCAGGCACCAGAACAAGTCTCTCAAAGTACTTCAGGACAATTAATGTTAAGGCCACTAGTCTGTAATCATTAAGGGAACTGATGTGGGATTGTAAAGGGACACCATTACTTGCATGCAAGACACAAGTATTCTTGATCCACTGCAGGCCTCTATACACATTAATAGTGGTGCCACCTTTGACAGCCATCACAGCAAATCTGGGAAAACAGAATGTGTAGTGGTACATGTGTTTTGAATTATAGGGTATATCTCAAAGTATAGGTGATTTTTAAATTTATTGACTGGTAATATTGTTAATATTCCTTCAATTTTTGGAAGTTCTTACCAGCATGATGTTGTGTTCTGACTACAACTACTTCTGATGTTGTACAAAGTAATAATACATTTCTACGTAGAAAGAGCACAATGTTAATTCAGCCTTTAATAGTATACATTGATTCTACTGCAACCCTAAAAAATGTTGACAAATAATTTACATTTTGCAATGTGAATAAATCACCCACTGTGCTTCATCCTGGTCCTCCATCCCACAATGAAAGCCCAGGCTGCTTAGATTTTCTGTTAAGATAAACAGTATTCAACAAATGTGTTTAGACTAATACAGATTATAGTTGCATATTTATAAAATGGATAAAACCAACATAGCATAAAGTAAGTGACAATGCTGAGCAAAAAGGAAACAGACCAGACTCTATGAGGAGGGAAATGGAAATGTCCAGCCTCAACTTGTCCACTGTCTTATGTGATGTGCCCACATTTATTACCTCCCCCTGTAAAATCTTCTCTGCAAACTGAAGAAAACTTTGTGTATCAGAATGGCACAACACATGCATAGTCTATGATTTTTTTATCTAACTGATCACAGACAAATTAAACAACAAATGTAAAGTAATACATATAGTGTACATAAAGTATTAGCATATTTAATAAAACCTCCATCAGGATGTATAAAAACAGGTCAGGAAGCCAGTGCAGAGATCTGAGAACAGGAGTAATATGGTTGTACTTCCTGGTTCTAGTCAGGACCTGAGCAGCAGCGTTCTGAATGTACTGTAGCTGCCTTACACCTTGTTTTGAGAGCCCAGTGAACAGGCCATTACAGTAATCTAACCTGCTGGAGATAAATGCATGGATGAGTCTCTCCAAGTCTGGTTTAGACATGATTCGCTTTGATTCTGGCAGTGTTTTTGAGGTGGTAAAATGCTGACGATGTTATAGATTTGATGTGGGTGTTAAAATCCAAGTCTGAGTCCATGATTACCCCCTAGATTTATAACCTGACTTTTAGATTTTAGAGAAAGAGACTCAAGATGACTGGTGACACTTTCTCTTTGTTTCTGTGGCCCAAAGATGATTGCTTCAGTCTTGTCACTGGTCATTTGGAGAAAGTTGTTTTGCATCCACAGAGTAATCTGTTCAATACAGTGACACAGTGAATCGACTGGTCCATATTCACCTGCTGTGAGTGAAATGTAAATCTGAGTGTCATCTGCATAGTTATGGTAGAACACATTATTGCTGCGTATTAACTGGCCTAAAGGAAACATGTAAAGATTGAACAAAAACGGCCCTGCATATCATGCCATTTGGTCTGAGACACAGTTACCAATTTCAATAAAGTACTTCCTGTCTTAAACCATTTAAGGGCAGTACCAGAGATGCCTATTCAGCAGCACTTAGGTCCAACAGTACTAAGATAGAGAGTCCAAGATCTGGGAGAAACAAGGGGGTGCATTTCATGGCAGACTGACTTGCCATGAAAAGCACCCCCTTCCAAAATTTGTCTCTATGTGTCCCAGCATCAAATAATGTTGAGAGTATGCTTATTGGACAGATGTGGTTAAGTAGGGGGGGTTTCATGGATGTGACACCTTCTTAGTGGGAGAAATGAGGGGGTGCTTTTCCTGGCAGAGCACTTGTTGCATTAAGTGTGTGAGTTCAGAAAAGGCTATTGATGAAATAACCTTTGATCTAAAGTCAATACATTTTATTTTACATTTTACAATAATACAAAAGACTAATGTTTTATATTATGCTGTTACACTGTGACAATATAGCAACATGCCACTTACAAGTTTTTTTGTTGGCTGAAGTTATCAAGACAAACAGTTTTTGACACACTGAGGACATCTAGTGGATATAAACAGCACTGCAGTCTCTGCCTTCTGTATTTGGAAGAATTCCAGCTTCCGCACTCTGCTGCTAAACAATATTTCAATACACTTTTTAGTTATATATGAACTTTAATGAGAACAAAATGTGATGTAGAATGATAACGTTAATGATAGAGATGGCTGTTCATCTGGTTTTCTTATATGGCGACTATCTTGAAATGTATGTTCCCACGACAGGGGTGCTTTTTTGACACAACACCGGCAATTGCCTTGGGAGCAGCATCTAACCCCTTGCCTGGACACAGCCCCATGGAGGAGGACAGCAATGCAATGCAATGGTCGAGACGCAGCTGCTCACCCAGTTTCAGCCCTGCATAGGAGGATAATGTTGCAGCCAGCTGTGACCCAGCTGGCAATCCCTGCTGCTGGTTGCATTTCATGTCCGTGTCACCCAAACAGATCCCAGCTCCAGCTGGAGGGAGTTTGGAAGGAGCTATCTGTCCCTTCCATAATGCCACGGAAGTGCTATGAGATCACTGTTCTGTGATTAGATTTTCAATAACATATACCTGTGCATCTCCCTCACAGGTCCCAACTGCTGAGGATGCAGTGCCCCCTCATGAAGGTGGAGAAGGTAGTCTGGGGAGTCTCCATTGGAACTCCCCTCCCTCATCCAGAAGAGACATTCATCATTCCAGGATGCAAGGGGGATGCATACCAGGCTATGGTGGTTTTGGGGTGTACACAGACTATGATCTACCAGAACCTGGTTCAACCTGATGTTTGCTGGATTGTTGGAGGCTTTATGGGTGCAGATTAATTGTGTATATAGTAGGGGTGTCAAAATGAACACATTAATAAGGCTTTAACGCAAACTCATTTTAACGGCACTAATTTAATTAACGCGTGATTAACACAGCGATTTCCTGTTTGACCCGTGGCCTAGCCCGTAGTAGGAGAAGTCAAAAATGCAGCCATAGACAGTAAAGACTGCAGCAGCAAACAGAAATGGTAAATTCATTTACAAAACAATGTCTGCAGATACTTCGCAACACCTGCCACATCCATACCTTGTGAAAGATTGTTTTCACTGTCAAGGCATGTTGTTCAGAAAAAGTGAGTTGTCCTGTCATCTGAAAATGTAAACAGGCTTGTCTGTTTGAGCAACTGGCTCAGTGCAAAGAAAGAGAAATAATGGGAACTTGTGTTTTTTCTCTGTTCTTTTTTTCCCATGTGTTTAATAGACATGAACAAGTTCTTTGAAAAACATATCTATCGTCTTTGAAACATGTTTTTGTTCTTTGTATGTTTAGGATAGTTTCACTAATAATAAACATACATTTGCATAAAGTATCCATGTTTGTCCATGCCCATGTTGGTTAGATGATTAAAAACCTGAAAAGTATTCATTTAAGGTATATTTAGAACAGATAGAAATGTGCCATTAAGTTGCGATTAATCACGAGTTAACTCAGTGATTCTTAGTGATGGGCAAGTGAAGCCTCATGAAGCACTGAGGCTTTCCTGACAATTGTGCCGAAAAAGATTCAAAGCTTCGAGACTTCAGTGACGATGACATCTGGTGGACAACTGAAGCAATAGCAACCTCTAGCACTGGCACTGTTTCAATCCCATGACAGCAATAAAAGTTCAGACCTCTTGAGATCAAAATGATCCCAAACCTTAGAACGTCGCTTATTGGTGGGACTCACCATGAAACTTGCCAAAATACTCTCACTCTCCAAATCCTGAAGCAGAATGATGCGTGTAATATAGCTGGTATGGCACCAAACCACTCAAATCTGTCAAACCTGTCAAGCTGTCATTGCCTCAGAATGCATTGAAACGCCATGAGCCAATGACACACACTGAAAGACTATGAGCCAATGAAAAGCTTTGAAACATTTTGAAGCGAAGCGAAACAGCGTTGAGGTTCGAAGCTTCGAACATCATCAGTCACGTGACACTGGTGTTGTGATACAAGCTCCGACACAGCGTTTCGAATCACTCCGCTTCAGGAAGAGTGACACAAGCTTCAAAGCCTCGGTATCATTTGCCCATCACTAGTGATTCTCAAACTGTGGGGCGGGGCGTGACGCCGTGACACGTGGGGCGCAGTGAACGGGAGTAAATTAGTCTAATTTTGTGTATATCCTAATTCATAATTTTCTTTACTGACAAACACCAGACACGCAAAATAAAACAACCACATACAAAGAAACGTGTCATTAAAAAACACAAATAGAGGGAAACAAGAGGAACCACAGTGTGGGAAATAAATGTTTAACGTCGGCACTTAATTGTAGCGTTAATTTGGGGTGAAGTGGGGCTTGAAACTTTATGCTCGGCCTTAAGTGGGGAATGGCGGGAAAAGTTTGAGGACCACTGAGTTAACTCATAACAATCATGGGATTAATCGCAATCAAATATTTTATAAATATTCGATTGACAGCCCTACTTTTTATAGTCCTCGTGCATGGGGTTAACTCAGAGTAGGTTGATCAGCTGTTTTTGAGTTATCCATCTCAGGCTTAAGTACAGAGTTTGTTAAACCTGCTAAATCACATATGGGTGGAACTCAGGTCTACAAAATGACATGCAGAATTCACTGACTGTGTTGATACTGACATGCAAAGTTACATGCTTTCTCGGCCTACCATCCACCCCAACCACCTACTTGTGAATTCATTGTATTAATGGTTATAGAGTGATTTGTTGGTTCAAAATAGAATAAGTTTGACTGTATGGCAACATACTTTGAGAAAAAGAAACCTCACCATGCGAAGTGGTGTTGCTCACTGCTGTATTTTTAATACTTTTCGGACAAGAGTGAAGGTCTAGCACAGCACAGACCAATAAGCTAAATCAGGTTACATCATATTCATTGTTCATTTTGGTCTCTGTATGAGATTGATTTCAATAGAAAATTGATAGCCTCATCCTTTAAGGTCTCTCAAGCAAACGCTAGAGGACACAGAGCTAGTGCAAAAGCTAGCCCAAAACCAGTTTAAAATTGTTTAACATTTTTGTAGTAATAAACTTCCGTTGCGTCTTTATCCTCTGTCATTAAATCAAAGATCTTGTACTTTGTCATCTTAATAGACAGTTGAAACACAGCTTAGCCATAACAGAGATCAATCTCAGACTTCAACTTATTGTATCTATATTATACTGTGCATTGTGCTGCCACATTCATCACCATGACTGTAAATACGACTTGTCACCATTATTTGTCTCCTTTTTCTGAGGGACCAAACATTGGCACAATGTTGACACATACTTGCTCCAATAAAAATACACTCTTGTGCATTTAGTCAGTGTTAATTATGCTAATGGTCACTGAATAGTGTCTAAAAGACTGCATGTTAAATGTGTAATAGATATATTATTTCACTTGGTCACTTGGGAGTCTGAAATGTTAGAAAATATTTTTAAAAAAGCAGACCAGCAATAAATTCAGATTATTCTGAAGCAAATTTTAAGCAAGTTACATAAAACAAAAATTCTTTGAAACATGTCTCTTCAGTAAATAAATCACATAAATAAGACACAAATTAATTGAAATAAATAAATAAATAAACATATATATTATGTACAATGAAAAGATGCAAAACACCTTTAAAATGAGCCATCTTGACACAGAAATGCAGACCAACTAAAAACATGCATGGTCTGCCATGTCCATACAGGTCACACTCCGTCCATTTCAGTGCAGGCAACTGGCCACATTTTATGCGCTGCTGTGGATGCATTTGGCACTACCTAATACTCACTGATACTTATCCAGTCCTTTCAGTTGGCAGCACATCTCAGGACCCACAAGAGGTATAAAGCAGTACAGTGGCTTGCTGTTGGGCTCATGCATTTCCTATTGAATGATACTTGGAGAATAGGGGGAAACATACTACTAGCTTGAAGTTATTTGTTTTTCCTTTGTAACATAAATATCTTATTTAAATGTTTATTTTTCCTTAGCAAGAGTCAGACATATTTTCAGATGACTTTTTGTATCAGTTTACCAACACAAGGGCATGCTGACTGCAAAGCTCAGCCTAGCTCAAGTTATATGTGTATGGGACTCTTAAGATCTAAGGAAGATCCTGTATGGTGTATTGCAATCTGGGTTTGGTTAATATTTTACCATCACCTGAATTTTATTTTACCTGAATTTCCTAATAGAGATAAATAAAGTTTATCTCATCTAATCTCATATCACATCATCAACACCTTTTCTTCTACATAAGCCTAATTAATCAATTGGTTTGTATCCAAATTTGTTAACCATGTGACTGCTAATGTCTTGTAACATTTTATTATAGCAACATTGCAGAGTTTTGAGATCTCACCTACCCACTATTTTTGTGGTTAAAGTGTTCTTGTTACTAATAGAACTGGAGTTGCAAAAATAATCGAGGAGAATAAACAAGAATTAACCTTTAAGACAACAGATTCCATCTCCATTTACTCACAATTTATGTACCTCCACCTGGCTTGTTCCACACAAACTCACTTCTCAGTTTGCAGCATTACTGCAGTAAAAAGATGCTATTGGTCTGTTATACTGGTATCACTTAATAGACTAAATCTATTCTTTAGCAAGATTTCAAGCATTAACAATAAAAGGTTATTCATAAGTTTTTCTGGCTCTGGATTAGTAGGAAAAATTGTAAAATTCTCACAAGCTCCTGTTTACTTCTGATCCTGGCCTCTGGTAGGCATTGTAAGAAGACCTCGAATATGAAATAGTGCCATCTCCCAGCCCCACTGAAAGTACCTGAACATAGCCAAGGGGTTCACTCAATGCATATGCAGCTTCAGACCCACACAACTTCATATTCAAAAATTAACATCACGTGTTTCTGTCAGCATTTAAAAGATGGTAAGAAAGTGTTTCATTCAAAACTCATCAAATCTGGGCAAACTACCTCTCTAACAGAAATATGGCTTGCAAAACTCTATGCTAACTGAAATTAATTAGTAATTCAAATTCAGAAGCAGCAAGTCATCACTGTAAGCCTCATATTCAACTGGATTTCTGTTCATGATTCTATTGTAGTAAATCATTTAAGAGAATAAAAGGTAATCCTCAACAAAAAATCTCCAGCCATAAAGTCACATGCTTTCTGTTTTCCATTTTCCATTTGACTGAGTGCTTGTTCATGTTATCTCTGTGACACATTTCCCCTTTAAAAACACAACATTCACAGTTTACAACAGCTTCTCCTTCAGATTTGTAAATGAAACATGTGCAAAAAAAATCAAGAGGGAAGAAAAGTAAAGCAATGAGTCAATGAAGCGTGCAGTTCCAACACAAAAAACAATGTAAACAGTTTTTTTTTTTTTTTTTGATTTGAAGACACAAAAATGGAAAAAGGTGATGGTATCCCAGAAAGAAGGGAACCTGTAAGTCCATGACACACGTCACACACAAAGGAAGGGAGATGGAGAGAGTTTTCCCATCCTTGTTGCTCACTTTCTGTATCATTAGCAAACTGTATAATTAATTCTCTCTCATTCCTGTTTCTCCAGCTGGTCTCTCTGAAGAAGAGAAAACTGGACCTTTGAAATAACATCAGTTATATTAAGTGGTGGAAATACAAATGTCAGTATTTATGGTATTTAACATTTGTTTCATTTACTATATTCAGAATGTGTGTGTGGGTGTGTGTGTGTGTGTGTGTGTGTGTGTGTGTGTGTGTGTGTGTGTGTGTATGTTTATAGCGTATGAGCACATGTGACTTCCACCATATCAGGTCAAGTCCAAAAGTCCTATTTCCTATCTCAATGCTGCATATTTCTCTGTACATGCCACATCCTTCAGTAACCCAATCACCAGTCTTTGGAGAAGCTCTCCCTCATAAACAAAAGCCTTTGTTGATTCTGAAGAAGAAACTTGCTATCAGACAAGACGTCACACCAAGCTCTTCACTCCAACATCTTCTCAAATGAAGCTCAAACACCATTCCATCAACCTTGGGGGTCTGGTATGATCCATCACCTGCCTCTTCCTGCCTCTCTCATCTGCCTCTGGGTTAGTCTACTCAATGGGGTGTGGAAGAAGGCGGGCAGGGTAGGGAGTGAGGAATAGTGTGGTACAATAAGAGCAGTTCAGTCTTCTGGCTAGCATTTGAGGAAGAGAGTGAGGAAGAGTGAAAGAGGAGGAAGGTTGAAACATGGTGGTCAGTTGGTTGAATGGGCAGTGGGGTTGGTCAGTGGTCTTACTCAATGACCATGCAGTGGGGCAGGTGCTGAGAGTAGTATTTGAAGAGTTCTGCAGTGGCTCCAGGGCAGTTGGTCAGCTCCAGCTCCTCCAGCTCCTGCAGCTGGATGAGGCCTGACAGACCAGTGGTGGTTAAGAGAGGGCAGCCTGGGTAGGGTGGACAAATCAGAATTGGCCTTCTGTTAGATTGGTTGTTTCTTTGGCACATGTTAACACTGTGCCAGAGGTGAGAAAGCATACAGGCAAAGTTGAGTGTGAACAGAGAGAAGGTGTTAAAAGAGCAATAGAGTGGGAGGCAAGCCCTAAGATAAGCAATTTTTGAGAGGACAAATAAGTAAAGCTAAGCCACAGTGTCTATTAATGCACATTTCTATAGATAGTAGCAAACGTACATTTATTTATTGAGCACATATTTTTGTTTGCTCAAACTAAATTGTGCTATGCATATTAATATTGTCTCTTTAAAATATAATTTTGTGGGTTCAAACATTTTCCTGAGCTCCGAATGGCCCATTGCACACTCAGGAATATCCAACCTGGTACAAATATAATGCTATATAATGTACCACAACTGAGCAAGCCACGTCAGATACTACATCACAAAAAAATATGTACATGCCAAATCTATTGAGTGAACCTTTGAGTTCAGGATATATGTTCATTCTTCTTTACTTACAATGTAATACTGCTTACCTAATGCAATCCAAAACAACAAAGGTATTATATTTTAAACAATGTGGATAGAGTACAGACAGGTCAGATCACAGTTAAACAGTAGTAGGGGCTTCATGAGGTTAAAGACAGGGCAAGAAATTCATACCTGCAAGAGACAGGAGACGAAGACTCCTCATCCCAAATAAATGCTGCAGTCCAAAATCTTGCACCTGCAGTCACACACACCCACACACATCGTGTTCCACACATGTATTCCAGTCATTGTGACTATGTGATAAACAAGTTAAAGAGCAGTTGTTTTCACAATATTTCCCCACCAGTGTATCAATAAAATGTTATCACCTTGTGTGCTTAAACTGCCTTAGCACTCAACAATCCTGGACATTAATTGTAATGAATTACAGAATATAAACAAGTTACCAGATTGTTCTAATGGATTTTTATTTCTGTTACCTGGCAGCACCAGCGCAGGTAGAGGCTCCTTAATGATGACATGGTGGACAAATAGCCCAAGCCAGTGTCTGTGATCCGTACACACCTGGAATCAGACACAATACACTACAATATATCTGAGTAAACAAATAACGCATTCACACACTGTCACTATTTTAAAAGTTCAATGTGTATTAAAGAAATCTATTAGCAGAAATGGAATATAGTATTCATAAATATGTTGCCACTGGTGTGTAATCACTGAAAATACTAACTGTAATCTTAGGCTGGGGACACACTAGATGATTTTAAAATCTTTACTGATTTGGGAGACCACAGACATAAGGACAGTTTCAGCTGAGTTTTAATACTATAATCCTCAGAATGCACACACTAGAGGATTCAACAAGATCAAGAGAACACACACCTGCCGTTTGTAGTAACAGGCAGGCATGTTTTCAATGCTCAACAAGCATGTTTTCAATGCTCCTTTTGGCACTGGTTTTGATTTGATTTGCTACCATGTTTGTGAGGCATAAAGGTACTACACACCTGGAATCGGGCCACGCCCCCACGATCACTGAAGGGTGCATAAAATCGTCTAGAGTGTCCCCAGCCTTAAAATTAGTATTTTAAATCTACACAGGGAGCGGGTCTGCTTTCATGGGGGCAGCTATATTGCACTGCCATGTACAACACAAATGATGGCTCTAGACAGGGAATCACATTTTGTTTTAAAGGTGATGCCCACAGTACCTCTCACATGCCTGGAAATGGGAGTGGAATGCAAATGGAAGCAGCTAGCAGAGTGACAAATTCTTATCAAACTCATTGCACTAAAACGTTTTTGATGGCACCTGGATGAATAAAATGTAGAGCCAAGTTGTGTCTAATTCTGAGCGCCCTTCGCTGCTATTCTCTAAATCTATAAAACCACACCTGGTGTGACACATTTTCCTGTTTTTTAATGGGGACTATTGTTGGCAACATTGGACTATTATTGGCAACTGTAACTAAAGGGTCAGTGGGAGTAATTTATGCATGTTAAACTATTTGTATGTCAGATTTCATGTTTTTATATAAATATTTAAGTTTCTAAATTTTATATGAAAGTGACTTTGACAAATGTAAGCCATGAGAACGCTTAGGTCATGTTTAAGCTAAGTCATACTTGTCCTTTTTGCACCTAGCCTACACCCACCTACAAAACAGCCAGGACAGATCAGAAATCAGAAAGAGAAAGCTCAGAGAGAAAAGACAAATAAACGAAAAAAAATTGATAAAGAAAATAATCAGAAGAACAGTAGGAGTGATATGTGATTGTGTGAGCTTGTGTGTCTATGAGAGAGAGAGAGAGAGAGAGAGAGACAGTTGACCTTGGAGGCCATGGCACTGGCGCTACAGGAGGTAGAAGCCTGCCGCCTCAGAGTAAGGAAGAGCCAAACTGTTTGGCACTCCTAAGAACACTCTGAGAGACAGTAAGTGGAAGGTGTCCTCTGATTGTATTCTGCCAGTCATTGGTTTTCTCTGACAAATCCTCAGGTTATAGCCCATGTTCTGACCATTTACAACCTCAACCGCCCAGAGGAACTGTAGAGGGCACTTGGCCAGACATGGTGGATTCATTTCAGGGAGTGGCATCACCATTGCCTTACTTCCAAGACCACAGACATTATTGACCAGGGGAAAGCATCTTGTGCCAAGGGGTAGCCCATTAAAGAGTACTTCAGGATGCTCACCACCACCTTGGAGCAGCATGGATTGAAGGAGAACCCCTGAGGGACCAAACATGCCTAATATCAGGTCCAGAAAACCAGGGACCACATCACTGTCCTGGTCTACTTTAATTGGGCTGGGGAGGATGTCCCTCCTTTCATCATCTACAATGATCCAGAAGGCACCTATAATAAGGAAAGGATCCCTGATGCCCACTACGGAAAGTTGCCAGCAGAGTACATGGACGAGTAGCTATTTAGGAAGTTGTTTGTTGGGCACTTTCTTGTTATGGATGGACATAAGTTCCACCTAGAGGATCCAGAGGTGATCCTGGTGACACAGTGGGAAAAGGTAATTTCCCATTTTCCTCAGTCTGCATATCTTTGAAATCAGTTATGTCTGCAACACTGGCAAAGTCACGAGGAACACCACCAAGGCCTTGTTGCTCACAGCTTAGGAGATGTCAACAACGCGGAGGGTCATGCTGCAAGGCTAGAGGCTCAAGGTCTAGCCAGAACAGACTGGGAGCAGCAGTAAGATGTCAGCCAGGCAGCCACTTCTTGTACCCTGTCTGATGGCGCCCCTTAGGGACCAGCCCCTTTCATTGCTGGTCCCTAAGTTCACATGGCCCCCTCTTTTTCTCTCCCTGGCTGCCTGACCTCGTATCTGATTATTAAAATTTAAATTGAATTTAAAAAACAAGATGTGTCTAAACTCTTTCTCTTGTTTCAGGTCTTCAATTTCAGACCACCCATATATATAAATAAATCAAATGTTCCCCATCTGCTCATTATTTGTCTTGGATGTTAAACATGTTTTAATATAGCCCCTAACAATCACACTGCAAACTTACTTTGCTGCCAGTGATTGCTTTTTCACTCCCATTTCTAGTGTGTGATTAAATGATTTCTATATTTTATATATTAAATATATTATTTAAGAAGTGATGAGGGACACTGGTGGTGTAGTGGTAGGGCGCCCGTCCTTATACGCTGGGGACGCATGTCTTCCCTCACTTTCTCCTCTAATTTCCTATCTCTCCACTGTCCTATCAAAATAAAGGCAAAAACTGCCCAAAAAAATATAAATAAATTTAAAAAAAAGAAGTGATTGAAATAAGAAAAAATATACAAGACCAAGTGGTACACAGCAAAATTAAAATTGACATGCCTTTATAGCTACTGTATCATTTTTAATTATTAGAGCATGCAATCTTATTTTGAAGGACAGAAATTTGCAATGAGATGTGGTGATAGTATTGTCTAGGTTAACTGAAGAACAAGCTAATAACCCGTAAATTCAGCAGGCAAAAGTAGATGCACCGAGCAGATGAGTGTGGTTGGATTTGGTTTACACATGGCTAATACAACCATGGTAGAGTGCTTTTCTCAGCTCCAATAACAATTATTACATAAGTGAATAAAACCATATATGGTTAGAAAGGTAAAAACCTATACTTTACTTACGTACATGCTGCTAACTCAACTGGAAACATTATGTGATCAAACATAGTCTACTAGTATTTAAAGAAAAATTTAATTAAATGCTAATAGGCAGTCAGAATTGGACACAGTTACATCATATGTCAAACTCACTGAACCATCATCATTCTGCCATTTATATACTGTAATTTCTATTTGCATAGTTACTATCATACACTACAGTGGGTACAGAAAGTATTCAGACCCCTTTAAATTTTTCACTCTTTGTGTCATTGCAGCCATTTGCCAAAATCAAAAAAGTTCATTTTATTTCTCATTAATGTACACTCAGCACCCCATCTTGACAGAAAAAAACAGAAATGTAGAAATTTTTGCAAATTTATTACAAAAGAAAAACTGAAATATCACATGGTCATAAGTATTCAGACCCTTTGCTCAGTATTGAGTAGAAGCACCCTTTTGAGCTAGTACAGCCATGAGTCTTGGGAATGATGCAACAAGTTTTCACACCTGGATTTGGGGATCCTCTGCCATTCTTCCTTGCAGATCCTCTCCAGTTCTGTCAGGTTGGATGGTGAACGTTGGTGGACAGTCATTTTCAGGTCTCTCCAGAGATGCTCAATTGGGTTTAGGTCAGGGCTCTGGCTGGGCCAGTCAAGAACGGTCACAGAGTTGTTCCGAAGCCACTCCTTTGTTATTTTAGCTGTGTGCTTAGGGTCATTGTCCTGTTGAAAGGTGAACCTTCAGCCCAGTCTGAGCACTCTGGAAGAGGTTTTCTTCCAGGATATCTCTGTACTTGGCCGCATTCATCTTTCTTTCAATTGCAACCAGTCGTCCTGTCCCTGCTGCTGAAAAACACCCCCACAACATGATGCTCCCACCACCATGTTTCACTGTAGGGATTGTATTGGGCAGGTGATGAGCAGTGCCTGGTTTTCTCCACACATACCGCTTAGAATTAACGCCAAAAAGTTCAATCTTGGTCTCATCAGACCAGAGAATCATATTTCTCATAGTCTGGGAGTCCTTCATGTGTTTTTTGGCAAACTCTATGTGGGCTTTCATGTGTCTTGCACTGAGGAGAGGCTTCCATCGGGCCACTCTGCCATAAAGTCCCGACTGGTGGAGGGCTGCAGTGATAGTTGACTTTGTGGAACTTTCTCCCATCTCCCTACTGCATCTCTGGAGCTCAGCCACAGTGATCTTTGGGTTCTTCTTTACCTCTCTCACCAAGGCTCTTCTCCCACGATTGCTCAGTTTGGCTGGACGGCCAGGTCTAGGAAGAGTTCTGGTCGTCCCAAACTTTTTCCATTTGAGGATTATGGAGGCCACTGTGCTCTTAGGAACCTTGAGTGCTGCAGAAATTCTTTTGTAACCTTGGCCAGATCTGTGCCTTGCCACAATTCTGTCTCTGAGCTCCTTGGGCAGTTCCTTCGACCTCATGATTCTCATTTGCTCTGACATGCACTGTGAGCTGTAAGGTCTTATATAGACAGGTGTGTGCCTTTCCTAATCAAGTCCAATCAGTTTAATTAAACACAGCTGGACTCCAATGAAGGAGCAGAACCATCTCAAGGAGGATCAGAAGAAATGGACAGCATGTGAGTTAAATATAAGTGTCACTGCAAAGGGTCTGAATACTTATGACCATGTGATATTTCAGTTTTTCTTTTGTAATAAATTTGCAAAAATTTCTACATTTCTGCTTTTTTCTGTCAAGATGGGGTGCTGAGTGTACATTAATGAGAAATAAAATGAACTTTTTTGATTTTGGCAAATGGCTGCAATGACACAGAGTGAAAAATTTAAAGGGGTCTGAATACTTTCCGTACCCACTGTACGTCTCTTCTTCACCATCATCTCCATCACCTCATAACAAGGAAGTGTGTGAAATATAAACCATTTCAATCTCTGACAATTGATTTTAGGCACTCAATGCTGGATTTCACGCATTGCGTGCATATTTTAGAAAGCTATGTGTATGATTCTTTACTGTGAAATATTGTGCATATATTGTATATGTTGAAAAATGACTTTCTCACTGTTAAGTGTTGATGTAAGCATTTCAGAAGGACATTTTCTGGTGTTCTACAGAGTAGCCTTAAATAATTTTAAATTATTGCCATAATGTTTATTCACTGGACTGTTTTCAATATGGTATGCAACCGATTCTGTACACATTCTGGGACTAGCCCTCGCCTCATCACCCCACCACTCTTATTTGCAAATGGCATTCTAGCAACTTTAGATTTACAAATGCACTGGTGTCACAATTTCATCTTATCTCATGGTTCTGGTGAGGTCACCTAATGCGCACCATGAACATCTCAGGACTGGCTGGAAAATGCAGAGTTAGCAAAGCCATCTGATAACTAGCTTCATAATACCAGTTATGCAGGATCACCAACATTAGACTCAGTGAAGCATGTACTCAAGACAAGTATGTGAATTTGTTTCATCACACCAGACTCTAGAGAATTCTTGCTGACAAACTTAATTTATTTATGGACACAGTGATGGAGACAAAGCAACTTCTAATGTGATCTAATGAAAAAGATAATCCAGGGCACACACATATCACAGAGCTCTGTTCTGACATAGCTGCAGCTGGACCGAAGCTCAGAGAGGATACAGCTGCTTGTACTGAACCGACTAATATGCTGCGTGTGGGGATGTGGTGTGGTGTGGTATGGTATATAGATGAAAGAGAAGAAAAAAGTCAGTATGTATGCTCATGATGTTGTAACATTACAACATCATGAACATTGATGTTAGCTTACTTAGGTACATAATTTAGTTTTATCTCAGTGGAGCGCAGCCCTCTGGGCTATCACTAATGGGTCATATCCCTTCTTTGCGCCTGCACACTGAAGAGAAACTCATCTATGCCCACCTGGCTTGGACCACACTCTTTCTTTTTTTCTTTAGCCTAAACACTAAAGAGCACTATTCAAGTTAAAGAGCAACTATTTCTAGAAGAGAAATAGGGCAATCTGAACATTCTGCAAGTGGCTGTCTCTCAAGAAGCTTCACCACAGGGCAAAGTTCTTCATTCTCCTCCCTGATGCCTCCCCCCTGGTGGTGATAAGACTGTAGGGACGGTGGCAGTATACTATTGTCCTCTGTTTATCTACTCAAGCACAAGTTAATCACTGGAGTACATGAAGTCATGCAAGCCATAATTCATTCTGTTATTTCTCCTATGTATTTTTTCTGCTTTCACATACACCCATACACTCACACATGCACCAGTTTATAAGTGGTCCCATTGTTAAATGCAACTATACTAATAACACCTGTAGTACTTTAATGATAATATCTCTACAAATAAAGAATGAATTATAGCTTATTTGACCATTCATAGTTATTCAATTACTATTCCAACTAGATAACACTTAACTATTTATTAATTATTGTTAGTAATTAGTAACAAGGATGAAACCACACAATCCCAAACATACTAACCTGTCTAGCACCAGTTCTTCTAGTTTATGCAGGTCACAAGCAATGTACTCAAGGGCCATGTCAGTGATCCGAGGGCACCAGGACAAGTCCAGGCTGCGGAGTTTACGCAGGTTCTCAGCAACCAGCTCAACTCCATCGTCAGTGATCTTGGAGCAGCCAGAGAGGCTCAGGGCAGTCAGGTTTGGAAGGCTGTGCACCATGTTGACTACACCATGATTGGTGATCTCCCAGCAGGAATGAAGCCGCAGAGTGTGGGTGGTGTAGCCCTTCAAGTGGAGGGTAATATAAATTTATTTATATGTAAATGTATCAGTGACATAGGGCAGCTTCACTATGATGATGATGATGAGACGAGATAAACCCCCAAAGGGAAATTCAGGATTATTACTATGGATGTGTGGAAAACAAAAACTCAAAAACAGTACAAATACTTAAGTTGTGTGACAGCAAAGCACTAAGCTGATTTCTCCTGTTGTGACATCCTACCTGTTTGGCTGTGAAGTAGGCCATGGCTGTGTCAGTAACATGGTAGGCCTGCAGACTCAACTCAGATAGGTTGGGCAGAAGCTGTGAGATAGCAGCAATCGCGTCATCTGCCACATTGATGCAGTCACTGACACTGAGGGAAGTTAGACGGGCATTCAGGCTGGACCACAAACCAGCCTCCGTGAAGTCGTTGCAGCCCGACAGTTCAAGGTGCATCAGGCCTTGCATCTGCTCCAGCATGACCTGCAACATAAAGGCTACCAGTTTGAATCACTGATGTAGCTGCTGAAACATGGAGAGACATAACGCAATATTGGAAAAGTAGCTGAATTCTGGATTTTTGGATTTGATGACCACCTAAATCAAAGGAATACAACAAGTGCACTTACACAATATTCGTTAACTGCAGTCTTTTGTAATAATGTTTACTCAAACACAGGAACTCAGCTTTAGTGTCTACAGTTGTACTGTACTTGATGCAATATTAGATATAGTGGAAATTCCAGTGAAATGGTCTGTTTATAGTTTTATTGTGCAGATAATATGAACTACTCATCTCAACAACACAAAACAAATCTAACCATGTTTGATGAATTTATGAAAATAAAAATACATAATTATTCAATATACCTGCATATAGTAAATACATTTTAACCATTAATACAACCATACATTTACAGTGGGTACGGAAAGTATTCAGACCCCTTTAAATTTTTCACTCTTTGTGTCATTGCAGCCATTTGCTAAAATCAAAAAAGTTCATTTTATTTCTCATTAATGTACACTCAGCACCCCATCTTGACAGAAAAAAACAGAAATGTAGAAATTTTTGCAAATTTATTTAAAAAAAAAAACTGAAATATCACATGGTCATAAGTATTCAGACCCTTTGCAGTGACACTCATATTTAAGTCTGAATACTTTCCATACCCACTGTATAGGTATTTTCATTTCTTACATACAGTTTTGGTGGTCTGTTGCCAAAGCTGTGAAAGACCCTGTTCTATGTGTCCTGTTCATGTTGTTAATGCTGGTATAATCAATAAAAAGGAATTAAAACTCTCTTGAAACAGGGCTAGTTGCTTTATAAATGAGACATGTATATCAAACATTATATGATAAGTGATATTGTATTTGAAGCCAATAGAGCTGGTCTTTGCAATTGAATCCCTTTAAAAACCAAAAAGTATTAATGTTTCTGGCTGATCATATACATGCAAGTGCACATTCCTAGTGGATTATTTTGCCACACTTCTGCTGTTTACCCTGAGATTGTCATGACCAAACCTGCTGCTTTCATATCTTTCCAAAATGTACAAGTTCAACTCATATGAACAACCAATTACTAGCACTGTTCACTTTGTCTCAACTGACAAATACTTTGCAAAGAAAAAAAAATTCATTGCAAAACAATTTGAAAGAACTATTAAAATTTGATAAAGCTGTGTTAAACTTTTGCCATTAAGTTATATTAATATATTAATTTATATTATGGGCATTTTTAGTCTCCATAATCTCAGAGCACCTATACTATAGGATTGTACTATAAAACTAAAATCTAACAATCTTTATTTCCCTTTTCATTCAGTTTTTTCTTTTTTTTTAATGAAATCCTCATCTTCTCTGAGGGCAAACAAAATGGTAAAGCACAAGTCTATCTCATAACAGTAAAGTCCATATATAGATCATGTAGCCAACAATTTGAGGATTCTCCATGGCAACCATCTACTCATCCCAGAATAGCAGCCTAGCCAAGCAGGTATGAAGCACCATCTGAGAAACACTTTACAAGTATTATGTCTCTTTTGTTCCTAGCAAAGGAAAATGACAGCAAAAAGACATATTCTGAAAAGAAGCCAAGGCAAAATAATGCGGACCCTGTTGTGCTTAGCATCTATCTAGCTTAGTCGGACTTTCTAGCTAAACTGGAACCTATAGGGGTTTAGAGCACAACTCTACTAAACTAGGCCCAATTGCTGTGTTAAAATAAACACAGATTTAGCTGAACTGCAGTTAAAACAGATATCTAAGCTGCCAAATGCAGGTGTCAGATGTAGCACACTAGGAGTGTCTCTTTGCCTTATCAGCATGCACAAGGACAATGGAAAAATTACTGCCATCATCATTGTATGTGTTGCTGCACTGTTGCTATTATTGAGGCCTGATCTCTTTTCCATTTCAACTGCTGTCCACATTCCACACTGCTGTACAATTAGTCAAGCCAAATGAATATGATTACACAGCCAATGACAATGGCTGCGCAATTACTAAGATTCTCACCCTTAACAGCAATCTGATGGCTCAATTGATAGTAAAATTTATTCCACCAATTAGGGGCATTTTTAGCAACTGAAATGATCAGGGGCTAAGTCATGATTGCACTGGGCTTATGTTTCCTTTGATGAGAAATAGGCAGCAATTGATTGGGGAGGTTTCACGTACATGTATAATACATATAGTAATTAATGTAATAAAAACTGTTATACAGATACACACACTCAAAAGTTAATTTCTTTTTTTTGTTTGTTTGTTTGTTTATTTGTTACCTTGTCTTTTGTAAATTTCATTCAGCTCACCTTAGGGAGTCAGTCTCCATATGTTTGTTTCTGTAAATGTAACTATCATGGTAACATACTGTACTTTGCTTGAGCAATTAGCTTCCCTCTTTGTTAAGGTGCTTAACAATTTGATATTTTTGTCTAAGAAACAACTCTGTCCATTCTTCTGTGGCCACACAGAGGGAGGCAAATGGTTTCAGACCTAGAGCAGTGTGTGTAACTAAGGAAAGAACTTGCATTTGGCAGAAATGTATATTTGTTGTATATTAAACATAGACATAGTACGAGATTTAAAATTAAATGAGATTAAATGTGAGACTGAATCCAGTCTCATTTAAGCCAGGTATGCAGAGTGGTCTTGACAAGTCACATGGGGTGGTTTTAATGATCATATGACCCAGACAACACAGGTTTAAAACTATCCAAAGCCTTAAACTGCATCTAAGCCAATGACAGCAACATTTGATTTGCTACTACTGTCAAACCAGCACACAAACAGCAGGATAATGTCCAAACATATCCACTTACATGCAGACATCACAACCAGATTAAAACTGAACTGGTTTTAGTCCAGTTTGTGCCAGTCTCTTGTCTGCCCAGAGAAATCTGAGAGGTTTTCAGCTTTCATCTCACTAGTGACAACACTGACCTGGAGTGCTGTTAATTTTCAAATAAAATTCAGTACAGAAATAATGATAATCTCAAATAATTGTCTGGCCATTAATAAAGACCACTAAAAGGAGCGAGGATGCAATTACCTCTAACCTGATGCCTTATTCTGTCATTTTCATTCTTCCATTCTTTGCAAGTATTTCTGCTTTATGTTGTCAATGTTATTTATACTTTATTTAACCACATAAAAGGTTAGGAGCTTAGAAACCTCTTTTCAAGGCGTTAATGAAACTTAACAGTTCCTGTATATGTTTCAGATTATAGGCTGCTAAGAAATGGATACTTTGAGGCACTGAAACGTTTTTTAACATGAAATATCTTAATAAAAGCAACAAAAAGCAAATTGGAAATTGGAAGAAAATAATGAATGGATGAAAATATATTTGTGGTACTGAATATGACATGATTGACTGTTGGTGAAGTGATGACATAGGGGTGTTGAAATAGACATTAAACCAATTTTGTCCAGACAGGCATTTTGGACTACCCACTGTCTGCAAATGTGAAAATTCTCACCCAATAAACTGTCCTTGTCAAACACAACCTCACTCACCTCTAACCCAGCATCCGTGATGGTGGACCTCTTGAGGCTGACTGACCGAACGCCTTTTTTGGACAGTGGATAGTTGTCAATGAATTCACAAATGTCCAGGTCTGACACACCTACTAAGCAGAAAGACTGGAAGCCACGCAGGGCGAAGGCCTGTAGACTGACAAACTCCTTCTCCCCATTGGGCAGCAGGGTATATAGCTCCTTGGCATGCAAGATGGGTGCCACGCCCTCCCAAAATTTGGGCTGGTATAGCACCTTGCGCCATGTCTTGCATACCTGTGCCAGCACACATTTTTCAGCAGTTGTGAAGTACCAAAGCAGTCGGTTGAGCAGCTTCTCATCCAGGACAAGCTGGCGCTCCAGCAGCATGGGTTTGGGTGGAGTGAGAGGGGGAATTTGGCGAAGGGACGGCTTCAAGCCCACCAGAGGCTTTCCAGCCTCCAGGTCCGAGCCCAAGAGAGAGGCTGCTGACTGAGGAATGCCAGGGCCATCCAGGTGGTGGTGGTGATGGTATGGAAGGGAGGATGGTGGAGGAGGCAAAATGGAGGGTACTGAAGAGGACTGGCACAGGCGGTTCTTGGCAGCAGGTGTCCCCTTGGTGATACTCGCACTGCCCAAACCATTGGACTGGCTGGCGGGTAACTTCACCATACCATTGCGAGTCACACAGGGAGACTTCAGCTCAGTGGGGGAGGACATGTTCAACATTGGGCACCTGGTGAAAGACAAAAGATCAACAGCATGCTGTTAAGTACTGTTAAATAAAAATTCATTTATAAAGGATCAAAGTCTATAAAGCTTATTATGCTGTTTTGGCACCAAGAAAACACAATGAAATCACACAGCACATCAACAGTCCAGATCTTTTCACAGCTTTTGTTCTGTTCTATGTCAGACCAAAGGTCCATTCATTAGCATTATCAGGAATTTCAACACATCTCACCATATACAGTAATCTATTATATCATCTATTATATCATGTTCACACAGGCAATTTTTATACTAGCTCCATGAAACTGACATAGACTGAAATAGAATGAGAAGCTCTGAAAAAAGCTACTAAGTGGCCTTCGAGTTAAGATTATCTTGTCAAACTGCTTTCAATTGTTTGTCAACTAATTTTTCAGAAAAGACATATCTACATAATAACATAAAATTAAAAGGTTTTATCAATATAACCTTCCACTATTTCAATTATCTACTTTGGCTAACCATTGATTATTCAATTCATAAATGAATAAATATAAATATAGCGTTAACTGTGAAAATGGATCGATCATCACACTCTCATTAGAAGATATTTGGTATTTAAAAAACGGTATACAGTCAAATGTAATAAGTATGCTGTTTGAATAAGCTGCCTCTCTTTCGTCATTTGTGCTTAACAGTGCTGGGCATTGTATTGGAAACATATCATAGTGTAAATGAATGCTGTGCCCCATTGCCCTATCTAGCCTGTTCTCTGTGATCTGACTGTATCAGCAACAGGAGGACAGCTCACAGGCACAAACTGCTCAGTTATATAACATGCTGACTATAGGGCTTCACAAAGCACAACATCTCTTTGTCCCACTCTCCTGACACAGCCAGCTATTAACACCTGCTGCATTTATTTACATATGCATTTCCTTATATGCACATACTGTTTAGAGGTCATCAATAATATTTCTCAATATGAACACTTATGTAAGCATTTTATCACTTTACAGTGTTAGTTGTCAGTCCTTTAGCAGATGGCAGACTTGCTCTGCCTCCACTGTAGCATCAAAGAGGTTCATCCATTATATAATACAGCAATGTTGTAAATCAGACCAGCTACAGAAACAGAAACCAGCTATGAAACATTGCAATAGACTAACCACTCAGAGCTCAGATGAAGAATACATAGCCTCATATGTTATAGAATGGGCTAAAACAAAATACTGCAAGTTCATCATACAATAATTATCTATTTACCCATGCTTAAATATGGTGTTCACATTTACAAATGTATTTTCAGCAGTGGGAATGCCCTTGAATATGAATTTGAGTAGGATGTTTTCCTGTGTTCTCCAGGTTTCTAACACGTGGGGCCAGTTGTTCAAAAGTTATCTGATCACACACGTGGACAAAATTGTTGGTATCCTTCCACTGAACAAAGAAAACCCCACAATGGTCGCTGAAATAGCTTGAAACTGACATAAGTATTTTTTTCTCCCATTCAGGGCCACCACAGCAGATCAGTTTGTCTGCATGATCAATTTTACATAGGTTTTACACCAGGTTCCCTTCCCAACACAAGCAGCCCTTGGTCTTGCAAGTTGGTCTCCTTTCCGAGTAGTAACCAGGAACAGCCCTGCTTAGCTTCCAAGAGCAAACGTTATCAGGCACTCACACTGTGTGGCTGCTATGAAACTGACAAAAGTAATAATGAATTAACATCACAGGTGTCTTCTTTCTTTAATGGAAGGGTAATAACAATTTTGTCCATGTGTATAGTTGTTATTGTGTACTGTATTTTTAATCTTTTGTTTATGTTTATATAATTATTTCTCTTTTAGTGTTTGATTTTTACTGTTTTTAATGTACAAATCTTGGTTGATGGCTGTTTTTAAATGTGCTTTGTGAAAAAACTTAACATTGACATTAACATTAATTCTACAGCAAAATAATGGACCCAAATATAGCCAGTCATAGAGAACTGTGTTCAGACACCAGAGGAACAAGGAGTCCTGCAACAGAATGTGTGGCCCCAACAGAGCTCTGATCTCAGCATCATGGAGTTAGTGTGGATTACAGGAATAGAGATGGTCACAGCAAAAACGGAATTCCTTTTTACTGTACTTTGGATGATGTTATTCTATGGCTCTGTAGAGGCCAATAATAATCATTATTGGCCTTATTTTAAAAAGCCCACAAGTTAAAAGTAAAAGCCCCTCCAGTTCATTAATTTCCAACTAACACGCATACACTGTTCACATCACAAATGTGACACATCTACAGACAAAACAAGTTCATAAACATATCCTGACAAAATGTGTAATGTTAGCTAGCCAAGCTTGTATATATATTGTTTGGGATGCAATTAAAAGCAAGCAATATTGTCTTGTTTATGAACCTACAAGTAGACGTAATTTCAGTTGCTGTAGAGATCTGACAGATAGTATAAAAACAGAATGTCAAAATACTTTCCCAAAATGACACGTTTTTACTGTTTCTCTTATGTTCCATGACTTTTCCAAGACTAGAAAACTATCTAAAAGTGTCTGGATTCCTCTGTCTCAATGGCCTGACCCAAACTGTGCTGAATAGAAGATCACTTTTACTGTGTCTGTTGCATAGAGCCTGGGGCTAAAGATGACCTCAACAGCATGTTCCAACAATCTCACTACAAATAGTGATGTTAGGCTTTAGTGCAAAATGCCTGTTATAGCAACACATGACTAGTCCCACTTTCCCTCAGTCTCTCTGAATATGTTATTACTGATGTAAAGCACTACTACTAAGACAGAGTTCATCATGTCCAGATCCATATAGCCAATGATGCATCACATCTGGATTTATCTGAGCTGTCCACCAAATGATAGCTGTGATGCAGTTTTCTTTTTTGCCAAGTCAAAAGAGGATGGAGGAGATTTCACTGTTGATCAGGTGTTCCTCTAGATAGAGGAAACAACAGTGTGGAATCAAGTTGGTTTTACATGAGAAAAGCATTTTTAATAAATATTAGACATCATAATGTTGATGCTCAGACTGCTGACTTCCAGTAGTTCTGTTGTCTACAGAAGTTCTCAGGCAACTCTGCAGTTGTGGGGTGTGCCAGTGGTGGAGAGGAGATGGAATACAGAGGTTTGTCTGACCGCTTTCTGCAGCAATAGGGAAACAACCACCTACTACTGAATGTGGCCAAGACCATGGAGATGGTTGTGAACTTAAGAGGACTAGGACCAGCCCAAAGACCATTTTCATTCTGCAAGAGTAGGTGGAGGTGGTGGAGAGGTACAGGTATCTGGGGGTTCACCTTGACAACAGACTGGACTGGAGATGCAACACAGAGGCTGTCTAGAGGAATGGATAGAGCAGACTCTACATTCTGAGGAAGCTCAGATCCTTTAATATGTGCAGTAATACACTGCAGATATTTTATCAGTCTGTTGTGGCCAGTGTAATTTTCCTTCCTGCTATCTGCTAAGGCAGCAGCATCAGAGCCAATTACACCAGCAAACTGAACAAGCTGATCAGGAAGGCTGGCTCTGTGCTGCAGACTTCTCTGGAATCTCTGGAGCTGGTTGTGGAGGAGGATGATACACAAACTGTTGAACATATTGGAGAACTGGTCACATCCCCTCCATGACCTGCTGGTCAGACAGAGGAGCACCTTTAGTGAAAGACTACTTCATCTATCCTGTGATAATGAATGCTACAAGAAGTCTGTCCTGCCAACAGCTATCTCACTGTTCAAGGACTTTGTCTCTTTATGTCAGTCCTTCTCTGACTGGGTATTTAGTATATGTTAGCCTAGCATGTTGCTATACAATTATTTATTCATTCCTTTTTAATTAGATCAATTAGATTCATGTATTAGATTTAGATTTAGTATTAGATTAATGTACTGTATGTAAAAGCATTGGTAGGATAGTAAGGAAAGGCCAGAAATGACAGTGAACTTGTCACCAGCTCGGTAGAAGAAACGTCATGTTATTTAAGTTAAAGCAGCAACATCAAAATGTGGATGTACATACTGTGTGTACAAAATGTGCCGTAATCTCATTAGCAAAAAGGTATGTAAGTACAGATGACCAGTATAGAAAAAATCACTGATTTGCATCATTGTACATAATGGCCAGAGATATTTAGGTCATGTTTTTTATATATTAGGTTTTGGCTCAAGTTACGGTCTGTGGAATGCATTGTGTCAGTGAATATCCTCATAAAGATTGAGATACAAGGATGTTAATTTCCCCCTTACCTTTCTCCTTTGTATTGATTGTTCTCTCTGTTGATGATGTTACTATAATTACTGTTGTTACTTTATCCATCTAATTTTAATGAAACCATACAATCCTGAAAAGCCTTTCTGAACAAATTAACAAGTCACTTTAGCAGTAATAGTAAGTACTAGGCCTACAGCAAGAAAACATAATATCATTTATGGCTCAGGTGAATCCTATCTTATTTTTTTAATTGAACAATATGAACAGATATTTTCAGCTGGATATGCTATGCAATATGTGTCAAATAAACATATATAATTATTGGGTTAAATACATACTGTATTTTCGAACAACATAACGATAATAAAAATAAATAAATAAACAATATTAGAATTGCACCCCACAACACACCAAAAGTCCAGGGATTTTTCCAGAAAGCAGATTCAGTGAAAACTCAGAGCAAGTTACCCCTGAGTTGCAGGACATTTCTGTTTATCAACTCAGGAGTTCAAAGTTTGTTAAACCTGCATTCTGGAATACACCTTAAGTGATAATCTGAGGCAGGTGACAGTAAACAAATATACACCCAATTAACCAGCAAACTGAGACACAAGGACTGGGGTTTGAATAACTAAACTAAGGGAGCTAACAGGACACAAGTGAAACCAATCAGACAGTAATGACAAAATCACAAAAATAAAACACTAAGATAAGGGATGGAAAAGAAAACAGGAAATACTTCAAAATAAGAGTACAAGGCAGGAAACATGTACAGATCATGACATATCATTTATATAAACTATGTATAATGGGGACAGCACGGTGGCTTGAGTGGTTAGCACAGCAAGAAAGTCCTGGGTTTGCAATCTGGCCTTTCTGGATGGAGTTTGCATGTTTTCCCCATGCTTGCATGGTTTCTTTGTCTGTACTCCAGTTTCCTCCCACAGTCCAAAAACATGTATGTCAGGTTGATTGGTGACTCTAAATTGCCCATAGCAGTGAGTGTGAGTGTGTCAGGTTGTTTGTCTCTATGTGGCCCTGTGATGGACTGGTGACCTGTCCAGGGTGTACCCCTGCCTTTCACCCAAAGAGAGCTGGGATAGGCTCCAGCAGATCCCTGTGAGCCTGGATAGGAATAAGTGGGTATAGGTAATGGATGGATGGATGGATGGATGGATGGATGGATGGATGGATGGATGGATGGATTGTATAATGGTTTCGGTTGAATATCATTCAAAGGGGGAGTTTCTGTTCTTCAGCAACCACATTTACAAAATACTTTTTAGGTGTTTTTCATGACGAAATAGCATAAGTACATGTCTGAAGCTTATTTACATGTTGTAACAGGTTGTTTTGGCTGCCCTACCCATTTTAAATGTCCCTAGCACAGCTGGTCTCATTAAACTGTATTTCTGTTTTTTTTTTTTGACAATGCTGTAAATATTAAACAATGATCTTTATCTGCAGTACAGCAGCCTGGCAATGGCTGCTGGTCAGCAAAGTTTACATTTCAATCTTTTGCTGTATATGTGGGAAGAGAAATTCAGAAACAGATGTGGGGCATAATTAAAAATTACTACCAGTCCATTGCCAGTAAATACAGGCATTTAAAACATTCAAAAACAAATTTCACAGTTCAGAGATATGAGCAGTTCCAGCAAAAATAGTAGCATATAGCGCATATTAGTAATATTATTATTATTATTATTATTATATAATTATAATAAAATATACATTCATTTTCTTCATTTTTAGACAGAGGAATATATACTGTGCTTATGTTCTGGGATCCAAGCAATGCAAACATGTAGGTGACCTACACTCCAAACTGTGGTTGAACACTTCCTGTGTAGACACAAATGGAGTGCTGACGCTGCTGTTACTAACATACGGCTAATGACACATCTCTGTAGATTTGGTGTAAGTAGGGATGAAGTTTGACAGCATTTGTCTGACCCCAGTTGCTAATCCACTGATAAACCCCAGATCTTTTGAAATCTCTTACAGAATCTTGTTTGTAAGTAGTTTGTTAGTTTAAAAGGGGGGTTTAAAATTAATTTAGCAGATGAATTGATGTGTGTAACAACAGATAAAACTTAATATTTAGGCACCGTCGCTTTTTCCAACCATGTTAACAATAAAACTGGTCATTTTAATTGTAATTATAGACCAATTTCCAGATTAGCATGATAGTGAAAGTAAAAAACACTGTCCTTACTTTTTGGCTCTTTCCTAATCTGGCCAGAGTTTAATTTTTAGCTTGTAACAGGTCTTCCTTAACATGAACTTTATTTTTCTCCATTATCCTGAAATATAGTCCATACATTGCTCCTGAAACCACACATGGTGAGCTGGACAATTATTATATGGTCAAACTACTTTATCACAGAGCAGACCTACTCTCTGATCAATACCAACAAGTAGATCAACCATATTCTCAGGTCAGATGTAATGAAAGAAGCTGTCCTTGTCATGCTGTACACACTGATCTTCTATAGGATATTTTTCATACTTTTATTAACATTTACTCTCACTCAAATTACCACATGTTGTCCCACAGGAATTGGCATCTATGCTACTGGAAGTGTTTTACTCAAGAATGTTTACATAAAGCTTAGTTTCCAACAGGTTCACTAGCCACTTTTCAACTTTGTAGAACTTATTGTTACAAAGCTCACTAGTTAAACCACACCTTACAATATCTTGAATTGACCCTTATGATTGAGAGTGATGGGTCATCAGTGTAATATCAGTTTGGGTTTCACCAGTGGATCTGTCATTACAAACCTGTGCTTTGCCATTGTAAGCACTGGGCAGTAGGAGAAAGACTGGAAGGTGTAGAAAGGTGTCATGGAGCCCACAGAGATTGAGAACGAGATGACAGAGCTTTAAACCGATACAACCACAACAAAACACTGGAAAGGCATCTAAAGAAATAATTAAAATGAATGAAACAATGTTGCACAAATCAGCACGAAAAAGGTTGCGTCACTTACAGACGCTGACGTCATTGTGTTTGTTAATAATACGCAGCTCGATGCGGCTGATCAGCTCCGTCTCCCTGAGGCCCCACCGTGCACACAAAGAAACATCCAGTGACATTCACCCACATCAATCACGATCTCTCTGCAATCTACTTTGTCTTAACTGCACGGAAAAGCCGCAGTGTGGATGCTGCTGCCATAATCCAACACCCCGTCATCCATAGCACACACACGCTACACACACACTCTCTCTCTCTTTCTCTCACTCCCTCTCTCTGCAGCCATGGACATATCCTTGTCGTCCGGCCTTTATTTCGCAGCATCCCCTACCTCTCAGATGAAAATTCACACGGGTATTAATCCATGATCAGCACACCTCTCGATCTTGATTTCTCGATCACGTTTCGCCCAACGTTGCGGTGCAGAGACGAAGAAATAATTAATTACTAGGAAGGAGGCTGTCCTGCCCGTTGTGTCCTATCGGGGGGCGAGAGATGCGCCTGCCGAGCCCATAGATAAAAATCAGAATCAATCACTCCTAGAGAAGAACAACACACAGCCAAGCCGCAAACCCGTTGAAATCTAAGCGAATGAGGCTCTGTGTTGTGTTTTGGCTTCCCTAGTCACAACAGTGGCCCTCTCTGTCTCGTAATTTCTCCTCCACACAGGCGCGCGCACACGCAGAGCGCAGTTGCTCTTTCTCATTTAAAGAGATAGGATACGGCAGCTGGAGTAGCGCTCTACACACGACTGCTGTGTCTGCTTCTTATGTAACGCGAGCTGCAGCTTGTGATTGTTCTGCAACCCAGATGTACAGGTAACTGCTCTACCTGCTTGTGTGATAAGGGCTGGCTTGGGGATTGCACATCTCAGGGGTGTGGTTAAAATGTGCATAGGGCCAAACTCCGATACGTATCTGCCTGAGATAGTAAGCTGTTGTGAGTTTAAGCTACTCGTTCCATGTTTTAGATGCAAGTCTTCCCACATAAACAACAATATTCATTACTTGTCCCTGTCTTAGAATACAACCCAAAGGGCCATTCAGCAGCATACTTAACAGACCTTTGTCGTCATGGTGATAGTCATCTCCTATTCCACTGGTAGGTGTAAGTCCTAAGGCATAATTACAGTTACAGAACTGTCTTGGTTTTATTAAGTTTAGGAACCACAAATACTTGGTTAGATAATGATTGTGGTTTGGTTTAAAATAACCTTCTTCATCACAGTTACAATAAACATATTCCAGGATATGTCCTTTAATTCACACATAAAACAAATCTCGAGAACTGCATTCTTTCACTTGCACAGTGTAGTCAAAATTAGGAACATCCTGTCTCAAAATGACGCAGAAAAACTAGTCCATGCATTTGTTACCTCAAGGCTAGATTACTGTAACTCATTACTATCTGGATGTCCCAGTATCTCCATAAAAAGCCTCCAGTCAATCCAGAATGCTGCAGCCAGAGAGATATCACATTTCTCTTCACATTTCTCAGAGTGCAGGTCTACTTGTGGTTCCCAGTTTCCAAAAGTAGAATGGGAGACAGAGCCTTTAGCTATCAAGCTCCTCTCCTGTGGATCCAGCTCCCAGTCTGGGTTCAGGAGGCAGACATCCTCTATACTTTCAAGGCTAAACTTAAAGCTTTTCTTTTTGACAAAATTTACAGTTTGGGCTGGCTCAGATAACCCTGAACCATCCCTTAGTTATGCTGCTATAGGCCTACACTGCCTGAGGACCTCCCATCATGCACCAAGCCCCCCCCCCCCCATGTATATTCCACCACTGAATGTCACTAACTTTGTGCTCTCTCTCTCTCTCTGTACCTTCTGCAGGTGTCCCTGGTCCTGGAGCTGTGTATTGCTGATGTGCAGTTACTGGCCCCACCAACCTGCACAGCATTTACTGTTGTTTATTGTTGCTGTTCTTTTGTCTTCTCTATCTACACATCAAAACACAGTTTGATCATTCACGTTTACACATGTATACAGTGCATCATTGTAAGATGTAGTCAGTACAAACCCATGTGTGCTGCTGTTGATGAACACATCTGGTCGATTTTTATTTTCGAAATTGAGTCTGTGGTTGATTTATCACTAAACTGTGTCATTGTGAACCTCAAGTCGCAGCCTTATCGTGTTCTTGAACTGCACACAATTATCAGTGGAAACTCAAACTTCACACCGCGTGTGTTCTCTGTTGTACTGAACATTCATCATGTAGCTACTGGTTATTTACATTGACCAGGAGAGTTCAATATACTGCAACTTAAGAAAATACATGCAAATAAACAAACCACTAACATGACACAAGCAAATCAGTTTGGAAAATAAACCTTCATAAACCTTCTTCCTGAGATTTGTCCTGTTATTGGCATCAACCTTTTTCCAGCAATGATGCCATGGCTCAGTGTCTCTCCTTTTCTTTCTACGTGTGTTTCAGTCTCTCTTTCTCTGAGTCCAAAAAGGCAGGGAGCTGAAGAGCTTTCTATTTATAGAATCCTACCCGCCTGTTCAGCCTCTCACCCCCCTCAGCAGAAAGAGATACACCCACATAGACCTATACAAAGCATCCATGGACAGCATGTATGCAAGTACAATCCAGGGCAATGCACGAACGCACACACACACACACACACACACTCTCAAAGAATCACTCATAACCAAACAGAAAATGAGTTTATGTATTTACATTGTATAAACAGAAACACAGTAAGCAGAGATGAACCAACATGGTATAATAATATCAAATGCAAAACAAAGTCTAATAGAAACCCAGAGAAATACATGATAGTACACATACTATGGCATTAATAATGCAGAGACTCTTAGTGTAGAAAGAGGAACACTCCTGTAATGGATAGAGGGGGAGGGGGCTTCCATTGTTTTGTAGCATGACAATTACCCATTCATTTCATTATCTTGCCTGTTTGTGTGAGCCTGTGTTCATATGTGCCTGCATTTACAGTAATGATAACAGTAGGATCAATTTATTCTACTGTCAGATACATCTACTACCCTTACACACCTAGTTGAAGTTGCAACAATCTTCAATATTCTCTGATTTACAGTACAGGTAGGATGAACTTGTATATGCATGTCATAGTGCAAATTCCCATTAAACCAGTGTACAAAATACGCATGACTATGCTTTAGTCCACTTTAGGAACCCTATGGATTTTCCTGTAAACAGTCATAGTTGTGTTTACATTTAGTGTTTCTCATGAAAGTACTGAGGACCTCTAGTTCCATGGCAGTTTAGTTCAGTTAACTTGTAAAGCCGGTTACAGTACAAAGCTATATGTTATCTCTGCAGTCATGAAGCTCATAGCAAAAGTTGATCTGTCAAAATTCAGTTCACCACTGAGATAAATCAGCCTATTGCTGGTGACAGAAACCTGAAGCGAAGCATTAGATCAATCAGCAAAAACACCCAAACCTACCATAACTAAACTAACAATGAAACTCTGAAAATTTGAGAGGAGCCATAGGTCCATCACTAGTTGTTGTTTTTCATAATATATGATACATAATTCTAAAAGCATTAATTATAGTCTAATGTTCTTGTTTGTCATAAAAATGTATATTTTTAACTCCTAAACAAACTTATTACTGCTTATCAGATTTATTTATATCAGTTTGTATCACAAAGAATTGTAACATTCTATTTGTTCTGCTGCTACTCAATAGTGAGTTTATAATATGTTTCTCATATTAGCATTTGTCCAAATTAGGAGAAAATGTAACAACATGTACAAATAAATAAAAATAATCCACTTTTCATGTGAAAAATATTAATAATGTACAACATTTCAATAAAAAAAGAACACTTCTACACCCTCCCAAAACAGCAAGATTTTAAGTGTTATTGTTTCTTTTTTACAGAGGGAGCTCGGCTATGTAGCACTTGGACAGAATGAACAGTCAAAACACAGCAATGGATTAGAAAATAATACACAGCTTTAAACCAATGAAAGAAGAAAGTTAGCCATCAGCCTTGTCCCACAGACATGAAGTGTTCCATGGGAATTTTGAAAATATGGCATTTGTGTTTTAAGAATTCTACTGATCATATTCAAATACATGAAGATGAATTAATAAACACTAATCCACAAACGTGTGTTATAAGAGCATGCAGAGCAGTGAAGATGACTCAGCCACTAGTGTTGCTATGGAAACGCTGGTTCTTTGCAATCAGTTGCTTAGTAACTGTGTGGTTGCTGAGGAAGAAACCTGTGTAAGAGTGTGTTTCTGAATGTGCTTGTGTGTATTATGGCACTCAGCTGTTAATGGAACTGACTAGTTCATTTAGTGGATACCAAGGTTAGAGCATTTTAGAACAAATAACGTTTCAAATTCATTTAGATTTTTTTTTTTAGATTTTATTTTTTAAAATATACCATAGGAAAATGGGAATCTACAGAGAGGGAATGAGCAGGTAAGATTTAAGAGCCTACCTATCTGAGCCACTTTTGGTAGTTCTAATGCCAGCTGTTGGGATTATTCACAACCTCATGTGGTATGCTGTGCTGAATAGGATTTGGTTGGTTATTAGTCAATCGTTAATGAGTATTAAAGATAATTCAAATAACCATGTCACTATTTCGGGAACTCTGACCAACTTCAAACAGTATGTGGACTGTGCAACACGAGAAAATAAGATTCTTGATCCCATTTATGCCAGGTGAGTACATCGAAGGCAACTCTCACTGCATCACAAATTACATCCACTTCTGTGAGGACAATATTGTTCCATCCAAAAAAGTTTGTTGTTTCCCCAATAATAAGCCATGGATAAATAAGGACATTAAAGGCCTCCTCAACAAGAAGAAGAGGGCGTTCATGGCAAGAGACAAGGAGGAACTCTGAGCTGTGCAGAAGGAACTCAAGAGGAAGCTGAGGGAGGCAAAGCAGCTCTATAGAGACAGAGTAGAGCACAAGTTGAGACAGAATAATATCAAAGCGGTGTGAAATGGGATGAAAATAATGACTGGATATAAGAAGTCACACACTGCTGTGGAAGGAGACTCAAAGTTTGCTAATGAACTTAACCTGTTCTTTAATAGATTTGAGATTTTGTGATAGGGTGAGGCACTCGGCCACTTGGGAGAAGCTCAGAGTAGAGCCGCTGCTCCTCCACATTGAGTGGAGACAGCTGAAGTGGCTCGGGCATGCCTCCTCCATGTTCCAGATGCCTCCTGGGCGCCTCTCTGGGGAGGTGTTCCAGGCATGTCCCACTGGGAGGAGACCCCGTGGAAGACCCAGGACACACTGGAGGGACTATGTCTCTCGGCTGGCCGGCGAACGCTGTGTCCCCCCTGAAGAGGTGGAGGAAGTGTCCAGGGAAAAGGAAGTCTGGGCATCTCTGCCTAGGCTACTGCCCCCGTGACCCAGCCCTGGATAAGCAGAAGAAGATGGACCAATGGATGCTCCTGTACACTATACCAACCACTTGGTTATGGCATTCCATGTATGCCCTGCCTGCTAGCATCTTATTGGATTGTCTCAGGGGCATCTTTGTACAGCCTGTATCTGGAGTCCTGTCTGGTGTGGTAGACCCCAGTCTTAATTGATCTTGTACTTAGAGCTAGTTTCTGTGCTGTCATGATTAGTGACTTTGTGTTGCATTTTAGTCCAATTTTGTCCAGCCACTGGTAGTGACATCAGCCACTTCTTCTATTTGCCAGTGGTACATACTGGCCAGGGGTTTGTCCTTCCATGATGGTTCACATGCTTGCTTTTCAATCTCCTGGGGTGCTGCTGCCTGAGTTTTTGACCAAGCAAACCATCAGTTGGATCCATCTTCCTGATGTACTCCTGGATCGTTGCTTTTTCATCTTGGATAGTCTGACACCCACTAGTCCTTAGTAGCCTTCCGCCCACTTATTGTACAATCTCAGGATGCTGGATTGGATCCACAAATGGCAAGTGCTATCACAACTAGGGATTTAAGAGATATTACACAAATGCTACTGCAAGGGGGAGATGGGACGAGAGGTCAGGGGTGACAACACCATCCCTACCTGAGATTGAGTACCAAGCCCTATTAACAACAAGCCCCAACAAACTGAGAGCTGCTGACGTGAGATTGATGATCATGAATATGTTGGACACCTAGAACCTCTGCAGCCGGTTACCAAGACTAAATGAAGCCCCCTCTGAAAGTCTAGTAGAAGATGTGAGTGCAGCATTATGAATAATCCCCACTGTGACCATCACTGAGACCAACAAGCTGATATATACCATGGCAACAGTGTTCCTTGAGATATTGGGGACCTGACAAATATCACCACTAAGGAGCAGTATCCTTCATGGAGAAGGAGGATGGAGACAAACACGGGCAACACGGAGAGAAGTTAGCCAACTATTAGAACTGCAGAGAGGTGGATGAAGAAAGAGTTGGTTAAGAAGTAAGAGGCCCTGGAAACTGCCAAGCACTTCTTTTGTTCACCTAACAAGCCTATTCAGGCCAGGTATGAAGTGAAACCAACTCAGGATTGTAGGTCTAATGACTCTCACCTGATTTACATAACTCACCTAATGAGCCTATGGGACTAGGGGTGGAGTGAAACCAACCTGGAAGATGAATTGGAAGTTCCAGACCAGTTTTTTCTGAGACTGACTTACTAACTTGGATGAATGGTGAAACGTTTTGACCTAAAAACTGAAAGTCCAGTTGCCATGACTCAACCTCTAGATAACTTTACCTGGATGGCAGAATCTTCACAGACACAAGAGGTACACCAGAGAAATAGAAGCAAGGAAAATAAATAGGGTGTTCTCCACCAAACCATCCAAAGAGTACTCTCAGTAGCAGGGTAGTAACATGAGAGCAGACCCACCAAGGCTGGAGAACAAACAATACTGGAATAACATATAGGAGAAGGAGGTATCACATAACATCAATGCCCAGTGGCTGGTGGACCTGAGGGCAGACCACAGCAATCTCCCTGAACAAGACTCAGTAAGCATCACAATGGCAGATATCCAAGAAAAGGTATCAAGCATGAAGACCTGGATAGTACCATTACCTGATATGATCCACACCTACTGGGTAAAGAAGCTAACTGCACTCCATGAGTGCCTGGCAGCTCAAATGAGCCAGCTAATAATAGATTGGACTCGCCCTGAATGGCTAACGGAAGGCAGGACAGTCCTGATCCTGAAGGACCCCCAAAAGGGAACAGTTCCATCAAACTACCGCCCAATAACCTGCTTCTGCACAACATGGAAGCTCCTGTCAGGCATCATAGCGGCTAAGATGAGTAAGCACATGGGTCAATATATAAGCGGGGCCCAGAAAGGAATGGGTAAGAACACCAGGGCAGCAAAACATCAACTACTGGTAGATAAAGCAGTCACTCGAGACTGTAAGACCAGACAGACCAACCTGTGCACCACCTGGATTGACTACAAGAAAGCTGACTTAGTGCCTCATACATGGATCCTGGAATGGTTGGAGCTATACATCAATAAGACTCTAGAACCTTCATAAGGAACTCAATGGTCCTAGTGGCCAACCTCAAGTCAATTGCACAAGTCTTCATCAAGTGCAGCATCTACCAAGGAGATGCCCTGTCCCTGCTGCTGTTCTGCATGGTCCTGAGCCCTCTCAGCCAGAAATGGAGCAACCATTAGTCACCTCCTGTACATTGATGATATTAAGCTGTACACCAGGAGTGAGCGAGACATTGGCTCACTGAAGAAGAAGCCACATGGAAAGCAGCCACAGCCAAATACCTACAGAGAGTAAGGCAAGTCCTAAGAAGCCAACGAAATAGAAAGAACAAGGTCCAGGCCATTGTAAGACCTTTGTGGCAAGGCCCTTACATTCAGGTTGAAGCACCCAGCGGTATTGAAGTGTATAGGTTGATATAAAATAAAAACAGCATCAGTCCAAGACTTTTTGTTCCAGAGCTCTGTCTTTTCTTTACTTATGACAAGACAATAATGTTCCAAACCACTTATGACAAAACAGCAGGTGGTAAGATCAAAAACTCCATTTGCAGGTTCATCAACACTGGCAGCAAAGGTAACAAAATGTCCCCCTCTTTGACACAAAAACCCCCCCTGATTTTATCTAGACATTTGAAGTTATGCTATTATGCTATTCTGAAGGTAAGTGCAAACAATTAAGTTACTAAAATCTTTACAATTTCACCCAAATATTTACATACCAAACATACAACTATTTCTTAACACAGGTCAAACTAAATTCCTAACCAACAAATAACATCAGACATAATACCAAATAAATTAACTCCCTCTGTCCACTCCCCTCTTTCATATACTCTATCCTCCAGAGCAACCATTAACACCTCCAACCATCAACCCCCTCTCCCCCGCTTCAGACCAGTGTGAACGATGTGTGTCGGCTATTCAGGAAGCAGAAGACAAGGAAAGCACCAGGACCAGATGGGATTTCACCAACATGCCTCAGAACCTGTGCTGACCAGCTGGCTCCCATCTTCTCTCTGATCTTTAACAGTTCACTGGAGCTGTGTGAAGTCCATGCATGCTTCAAATGCTCCACCATCATTCCCATCCCCAAGAAGCCAAAAATCACAGGACTCAGTGACTGCAGACCCCATAGTGAGGATGGGGAAATTTACTTCTGGCTCCCGCATCACCAGCACCAGCACCCCCCGGGTGTGTGTTCTCTCCCCACTGCTCTTCTCCCTCTACACAAACGACTGCACCTCCCGTGACTCCTCTGAAACTCCTGAAGTTTGCAGATGACACCACTGTCATTGGTCTCATCCAGGACGGTGAAGAGTCTGCATACAGACAGGAGGTGGAGCAGCTGGCTTGCTGGTGCAGGTACAACATCCTGGAGCTAAACACACTCAAAACAGTGGAGATGGTTGTGGACTTCAGGAGAAATGCCCCCACCCATCCCCCTCTCACCATCATGAACAGCACTGTGGCACTAGTGGAGTCATTCAGGTTCCTGGGCACCACCATCTCTCAGGACCTGAAGTGGAACTTCCACATTGACTCCATCATGAAGAAGGCCCAGCAGAAGTTGTACTTCCTGCGTCAGCTGAAGAAGTTCAACCTTCCACAGACGCTGCTGACCCAGTTCTATTCAGCGGTCCTCGAGTCTGTCCTGTGCTCCTCCATCACTGTCTGGTTTAGTTTTAGAAGGCTTAGTTTTCTAAATCAGACATCCGAAGACTTCAGAGGACAGTTCGGACTGCTGAGAAGATCATCGGTGTTACCCTACCCACCCTCCAAGATCTGTTCATCTCCAGAGTGAGAAAAAGAGCTCAGAAAATCACTCTGGACGCCACCCACCTGAGCCACCACCTCTTCCAGCTCCTACCCTCTGGCCGGCGCTTCAGAGCTCCAAACATCAAGACAGCCCGGCACAAAGGAAGCTTCTTCCCTCAGGCCATCCAACTCTTAAACTCGTAGCTCTCCACCATTCCCTTCCACCACCTGCACTGTGTAACTGGCACCTTTTTGCTCTTTGCACACCAATTAGTTCCCCTTACATCCTGTCATCTGGTTATCTGTGCTTTTTCTTTAGTGTTGTGTAGGATTTGTTTCTGTAGCATTTATGTTTACTGTTGATCCTTTGTAGCATTTGTATTTATGTCTGTTTGCATGGAGTACCCCCCGTACCTAAACAAATTCCAAAAACCAGTTTTTGTTGTTTTGTTTCCTTGACCTTTTGACCCAATTAGTTATTGTCTTCACCTGTGCCTTGTTTGTCTTTCACTTTAAGTACCTTGTTTCAGTCACTGCCCTTTGCCAGGTTGTCTGTTGTCTTACCTCGTCTGTCGTGCTTCCTATACCTTGATTACCTGACTTCCTTGCCACGCTCTACCCTGCGTGTTCCTCGGTTTTTTGGACCCTTTGATCATGGTTTGCTGTTATACAAGCTGTACACTCACTACTTTACATTGTAGCAAAGTGTCATTTCTTCAGTGTTGTCACATGAAAAGATATGATAAACTATTTACAAAAATGTGATGGATGTACTCACTTCTGTGAGATACTGCATATACACATATGTTTACTGAGGTGTGCCTCCATAATCACTTTTTTGTCCAGGTCCACATCAGCATTTCATGAGTTTCCCTCAAAATGATCTACGGCCTTCAGTGGTCTGTGACAGATGTCACTATGACATCTAGGGCTAGCGACAGAATTGCAACCTCTAAGCCTGTCACAATGTCTGCAACACCCACACATCCTGCAAATGGGCTTCCCACTGGTTCAAATAATATTTTTTAAAATGCCTGCTGCCATCCCTCACCCTCAGGGGTTAGGGTAGGGGAGCCGATGGTCCTCAGGCAGTCTATGCCTATAGCAGCATAACTAAGGGATGGTTCAGGGTTGCCTGAAGCCAGCCCTAACTATATGCTTTGTCAAAGAGGAAGGTTTTAAGTCTAGACCTGCACTCTGAGAGTGAAGTGGTCTATATGGATAATATGGTACTATGAGGTCTTTAGGGTATGAAGGAGCTTGATTATGAAGGGAGATGTATGTATGTGAGAAGAAGGATTTTAAATTCTATTCTATATTTTACAGGGAGCCAATGAAGAGAAGCCAATATAGGAGAATATGATCTCTCTTGCTAGTTCCTGTCAGGACTCTGGCTGCGGCATTCTGGATTAATTGGAGGCGTTTTATGGAGATATTGGGACATCCAGATAGTAATGAGTTACAGTAATCTAGCCTTGAGGTAACAAATGCATGGACTAGTTTTTCTGCATCATTTTGAGACAGGATGTTCCTAATTTTGGAAATGTTGCGCAGGTGAAAGAATGCAGTTCTAGAGATTTGTTTTATGTGTGAGTTAAAGGACATGTCCTGGTCAAAAATAACTCCAAGGTTTTTTACAGTAGTGCTGGAGGCCAGGGTTATGCCATCTAGAGTAGCTATAATTTGAGAAAAGTTATTTCTGAGATTTTTTGGCCCAAATATAATGACTTCTGTTTTCTCTGAGTTTAAAAGTAAAAAGTTACTGGTCATCCAGGCCTTTATGTCAGTTAGACAGGCTTGAAGTCTGGTTAACTGGTTTGTGTTAACAGGTTTAATAGATAGATATAACTGAGTGTCATCTGCATAGCAGTGGTAATTAATAGAGTGCTTCCTGATGACATATCCTAAAGGAAGCATGTACAGGGTGAACAGAATTGGTCCTAGCACGGAACCTTGTGGACCTCCATAACTAACTTTTGTTCGTGTGGAAGGTTCATCATGGACATGAACAAACTGGAATCGGTCCGATAAATAGGATTGGAACCACTTTAACGCTGTTCCTCTGATAGCAATCGCATGCTCCAGTCTCTATAATAAGATGTTGTGGTCAATGGTGTCGAATGCTGCACTAAGGTCTCGGAGGACAAGTATTGAAACAAGTCCATTATCTGAGGCTAAGAGAAGATCGTTGGTAACTTTCAACAGTGCTGTTTCTGTACTATGATGTGCTCTAAATCCTGATTGAAAATCTTCAAATAGTTCATTCCTGTGTAAGTGGTCTGATAGCTGCTTAGCAACAGCTTTTTCTAGGATTTTAGAAATAAATGGCAGGTTGGGTATTGGTCTAGAATTAGCCAAGACTCCTGGATCAAGACTAGGCTTTTTGAGTAAAGGTTTGATTACTTTAGTCTTAAAGGCCTGTTGTACGTAGCCTGATACTAGAGATAAATTTACCAAGTCCAATAAAGATGAGTTCATTAATGGCAGGGTGCCTTTAACCAGTCTAGTCGGGATGGGGTCTAAGAGACACTTTGATGATTTCGATGAAGCAACTACTGATGTAAATTCAGAGAGATCTATGGGAGAGAAGCAGTCTAAACATAACTGAGGTCCTACAGATGATTCAAGAGTAGTAGTAGTAGAAGATTCATTTATGGCAGCTATAGGAAGCATCTGCTGAATTTTATCTCTAATAGTTGTGATTTTATTTGTAAAGAAACTCATAAATTCATCACTGCTGAGAGCTAAGGGAACACTGGGCTCAACAGAGCTGTGACTTTTTGTCAGCCTGGCTACAGTGCTGAAAAGAAACCTGAGATTGTTCTTATTTTCCTCTATTAGTGATGAATAGTATGCAGTTCTCTCTTTTTTATATGTTAATAGACTGTTTTTCCAGGCTAGAAATATTTCCTCTAAATTTGTGGAACCCCACTTCCTTTCTAGCCTTCGTGATGCCTGCTTTAAGGTACGAATATGTAAATTATACCATGGGGCTAATCTCCTCTGATTCACTAACTTCTTTTTCAGAGGGGCCACAGTATCATGCGTTTCACGCAGTGAATGAAAGTGACTTAAATGGCCCACCAATGTATGGTGACCCATGGTCACCACCTCACCTCAAGCATGGTATTGAAGGTGGGCTGAGTATTTACTCTGTGCCACAATTCCTGCCAGACCTGAGACTCAAACCTGGAATTTTCAGGTTACAAGTCCGACTGCCCCAGCACTGTCAACAATATGATCAATTTGGTAGGGAGTGGGACTGAGGGAGCTGCCCTCCACTGTGTTGGTACATGGCATAGATATAAATAAAGATGGAATCCATCCATCCATTTTCTATACCCGCTTTTTCCTGAATCAGGGTCACGGGGATCTGCCGGAGCCTATCCCAAGTCTCTCTTAGGTGGAAGGCAGGGGTACACCCTGGACAGGTCACCAGTCCATCGCAGTAAAGATGGAATTATTTTCTTAAATTTATTAACAGCGTTGTCGGATAAACATCTGCTGTAGTGGAATTTTCCTCCAAACACTGCATGATCCATCATCTTAAATTCAAGTTATTAAAGAATGATCTGACAAAATAGGATGTTGGGGAGAAACTATTAAGTGTTCAAGTTCAGTGCCATAGGTCACAACAAGATCAAGGGTGTGATTGAAACAGTGGGTGGGTTTATTAATATTTTGAATGAAACCAATTGAATCTAATATTGAATTAAATGAAGCGCTGAGACTGTTATTTTCAACATCTACATGAATGTTAAAATCTCCCACTATAATGACTTTATCTTAACAAAGCACTAAATCAGATACGATCTGTGGAAATTCAGTTAAAAACTCTGAGTAAGGGACAGGTGGACGGTACACAATGACAAGTAGAACTAGTTTTTGTGTTTTCCAGTTTGGATGCGAGAGACTAAGAGTGAGGCTCTCAAATGAGTTACAGTGGGTACGGAAAGTATTCAGACATCCCTTGAAATTTTTCACTCTTTGTGTCATTGCAGCCATTTGCCAAAATCAAAAAAGTTCATTTTATTTCTCATTAATGTACACTCAGCACCCCATCTTGACAGAAAAAAACAGAAATGTAGAAATTTTTGCAAATTTATTAAAAAATAAAAACTGAAATATCACATGGTCCTAAGTATTCAGACCCTTTGCAGTGACACTCATATTTAACTCACATGCTGTCCATTTCTTCTGATCCTCCTTGAGATGGTTCTGCTCCTTCATTGGAGTCCAGCTGTGTTTAATTAAACTGATTGGACTTGATTAGGAAAGGCACACACCTGTCTATATAAGACCTTACAGCTCACAGTGCATGTCAGAGCAAATGAGAATCATGAGGTCGAAGGAACTGCCCAAGGAGCTCAGAGACAGAATTGTGGCAAGGCACAGATCTGGCCAAGGTTACAAAAGAATTTCTGCAGCACTCAAGGTTCCTAAGAGCCCAGTGGCCTCCATAATCCTCAAATGGAAAAAGTTTGGGACGACCAGAACTCTTCCTAGACCTGGCCGTCCAGCCAAACTGAGCAATCGTGGGAGAAGAGCCTTGGTGAGAGAGGTAAAGAAGAACCCAAAGATCACTGTGGCTGAGCTCCAGAGATGCAGTAGGGAGATGGGAGAAAGTTCCACAAAGTCAACTATCACTGCAGCCCTCCACCAGTCGGGGCTTTATGGCAGAGTGGCAGGACGGAAGCCTCTATTCAGTGCAAGACACATGAAAGCCTGCATAGAGTTTGCCAAAAAACACATGAAGGACTCCCAGACTATGAGAAATAAGGTTCTCTGGTCTGATGAGACCAAGATTGAACTTTTTGGCGTTAATTCTAAGCGGTATGTGTGGAGAAAACCAGGCACTGCTCATCACCTGCCCAATACAATCCCTACAGTGAAACATGGTGGTGGGAGCATCATGTTGTGGGGGTGTTTTTCAGCTGCAGGGACAGGACGACTGGTTGCAATTGAAGGAAAGATGAATGTGGCCAAGTACAGAGATATCCTGGAAGAAAAGTGCTCAGGACCTCAGACTGGGCCGAAGGTTCACCTTTCAACAGGACAATGACCCTAAGCACACAGCTAAAATAACAAAGGAGTGGCTTCGGAAAACAACTCTGTGACCATTCTTGACTGGCCCAGCCAGAACCCTGACCTAAACCCAATTGAGCATCTCTGGAGAGACCTGAAAATGGCTGTCCACCAACATTCACCATCCAGCCTGACGGAACTGGAGAGGATCTGCAAGGAAGAATGGCAGAGGATCCCCAAATCCAGGTGTGAAAAACTTGTTGCATCATTCCCAAGAAGACTCATGGCTGTACTAGCTCAAAAGGGTGCTTCTACTCAATACTGAGCACAGGGTCTGAATACTTATGACCATGTGATATTTCAGTTTTTCTTTTTTAATAAATTTGCAAAAATTTCTACATTTCTGTTTTTTTCTGTCAAGATGGGGTGCTGAGTGTACATTAATGAGAAATAAAATGAACTTTTTTGATTTTGGCAAATGGCTGCAATGACACAGAGTGAAAAATTTAAAGGGGTCTGAATACTTTCCGTACCCACTGTAAGTATTGGGCCTGAGAGAAAAACTCCATTCACTGGGACAGTTATCACGGGAAAATTTGATCCAGGCACAAGAATGACAAGTATGCCTGTACATCATAGGAGCATGGGTGTGACAATTTGCACAGGAGAAAAGGTGCTTGTATTGCTCCCTTCATCCAGTTCTAAACTACTTGCCAAGTGACAATGACCCTTTGAGGTCACATGCCGAGTTGGGGATGTTGATTACGAGGTTGTGCAATCCGACCACCTGAACCTCCTAAAAGCATGGAGAGAGGCCGTGCCTGCTTCTCTGGTGAATGCAGTGCCAGACAGAGATGAGCTGGGGCTGGAGATTGTTAAACATTCGGGCCCCTCTCCGGTCCCTTGCAACAGCCATCTCTCCCCCTCCCAGAAAGCAGAAGTAGCCAAGTTTTGCTGACGTATTCTCCCTCCTGCCGGGTCGCACTATTCTCATTCGCAATCACATAAAGACCACCGGACGGTTAATGGATCAGTTTGGCACGGCTCAATTTTTCATGATGCTGGATGCTGGGCTGCTGGCAGCCCTTATCTCCAGGGTGTAAAGAAAAACAGCCTTCTTCACTCCGTACGGTTGTACAAATTTGTTAACTTCCGTTCAGGTTGTTCGATGCTCCCACCACACTCCAGTGTCTCATGGACCAATTGATGTTATCATCCACAGTACCACCTGGACGGGGCACATGCAGCGGATTGTCGCCGTGCTGGAATCCCTGAGGCAGGCGGGGCTCACTGCCAACCCACAGAAGTGTGCAGTTGGACGGAGGGAGGTACAGGGAGGTATTTGGGGTACCACATGGGCAGGGGTCAGGTGTGGCCACAAGTAGAAAAAAATGCAACCTGCCCTCAGCCCAAGACCAAAAAAGAGGTGAGGTGGTTCCTCGGACTGGCAGAATATAACAGGTTCACCCCGGTTCATCTCGGGGTTTGTAGACTACCCCATTAACCGACCTCACGTGTATAGGTGCCTCAGATCTGTTCCAGTGGACTGAGCGGTATAGGCAGTGTTTGAGACGGTGAAACAAGCTCTCTGTGGGAAACTGCTGCTTTATGCACCAAACTTGGTGCTGTCCATTGGTTTGATGCCCCCTGTTGGTGTTGCTCTCCGGGTTAGCGAATCACTTTTGTCTTGCAGGCGTGTCGTGTTGTGTGTTGTATAGTTTGTCTACAGACTAGCAACAGCCTAGCTATAGTTTAACACACCTAAAAAACAATTAAACTCTAAACAATTCATTAACTGCTACATTCCGGTACTAGTCAAGTACCTTTCTATTTTGACCGGTATTTATTGCTATTTCCTGACTTAGCGTTCGTTAGCCTACCGGTTAGCTTAGCTAGCTAGTTAGCTTAGCTAACATGGCCTCTCGGGGACTGTGTCTGCTCCTCGAACATATAAATCAGAAGTTAACAGAAGAGGAGTTATTCATAAAAACTTAATAAAAATTAAGACCACTCCTCTTATTGAACAGAAAAACAGACTATTAAATATTAGGTCCCTTTCATCTAAATCTTTGTTAGTAAATGATTTGATAACTGATCACCAAATTGACCTACTTTATCTTACTGAAACCTGGCTACAGCAGGATGAATATGTCAGTCTGAATGAATCAACCCCCCTCAGTCATAAAAATTATCATGTTCCTCGAAGCACAGGTCGAGGTGGAGGAGTAGCTGCAATCTTCCACTCAAACTTATTATTAAACTTTCATCCTCAGAACATTTATAATTCATTTGAGAGCCTCACTCTTAGTCTCTCGCATCCAAACTGGAAAACACAAAAACCAGCTCTACTTGTCATTGTGTACCGTCCACCTGTCCCTTACTCAGAGTTTTTAACTGAATTCCGAGACTTCCAGTCTGATTTAGTGCTTAGATCAGATAAAGTCATTATAGTGGGAGATTTTAATGTTTATGTAGATGTTGAAAATAACAGCCTCAGCACTGCATTTAATTCTATATTAGATTCAATTGGTTTCATTCAAAATGTTAATAAACCCATCCACTGTTTCAGTCACACCCTTGATCTTGTTCTGACCTATGGCATCGAAATTGAACATCTAATAGTTTTTCCCCCAAATCCTGTTTTGTCAGATCATTCTTTAATAACTTTTGAATTTAAGATGATGGATCATGCAGTGTTTGGAAGAAAATTCCACTACAGCAGATGTTTATCCGACAACGCTGTTAATAAATTTAAGAAAATGATTCCATCTTTATTTACATCTATGCCAAGTATAAACATAGTGGAGGGCAGCTGCTTCAATCCCACTCCCTACCAAATTGATCATGTTGTTGACAGCGCTGTAACCTCACTCCGTGAAAGGCTTGATTCTGTAGCGCCTCTGAAAAAGAATTTAGTGAATTAGAGAAGACTAGCCCCATGGTATAATTTACATATTCATACCTTAAAGCAGGCATCACCAAGGCTGGAAAGGAAGTGGCGTTCCACAAACTTAGAGGAAATTTTTCTAGCCTGAAAAAACAGTCTATTAACATATAAGAAAGCTCTCCGTAAATCCAGAACTGCATACTATTCATCACTAATAGAGGAAAATAAGAACAATCCCAGGTTTCTTTTCAGCACTGTAGCCAGGCTGACAAAAAGTCACAGCTCTGTTGAGCCCAGTGTTCCCTTAGTGTTCCCTTAGTGTTCTTAGCAGTGATGAATTTATGAGTTTCTTTACAAATAAAATCACAACGATTAGAGATAAAATTCATCAGATGCTTCCTATACCTGTAATAAATGGATCTTCTACTACAGTAGCTCTTGAATCATCTGTAGGACCTCAGTTATGTTTGGACTGATTCTCTCCCATAGATCTCTCTGAATTTACATCAGTAGTTGCTTCATCGAAATCATCATTGTCTCTTAGACCCCATCCCGACTAGACTGCTTAAAGACACCCTGCCATTAATGAACTCATCTTTATTGGACTTGGTAAATATATCTCTAGTATCAGGCTACGTACAACAGGCCTTTAAGACTAAAGTAATCAAACCTTTACTCAAAAAGCCTAGTCTTGATCCAGGAGTCTTGGCTAATTATAGACCAACATCCAACCTGCCATTTATTTCTAAAATCCTAGAAAAAGCTGTTGCTAAGCAGCTATCAGACCACTTACACAGGAATGAACTATTTGAAGATTTTCAATCAGGATTTAGAGCACATCATAGTACAGAAACAGCACTGTTGAAAGTTACCAATGATCTTCTCTTAGCCTTAGATAATGGATTTGTTTCAATACTTGTCCTCCTAGACCTTAGTGCAGCATTCGACACCATTGACCAAAACATCTTATTACAGAGACTGGAGCATGTGAATTGTATCAGAGGAACAGCGTTAAAGTGGTTCCAATCCTATTTATCAGACAGATTCCAGTTTGTTCATGTCCATGATGAACCTTCCACACGAACAAAAGTTAGTTATGGAGTTCCACAAGGCTCCGTGCTAGGACCGATTCTGTTCACCCTGTACATGCTTCCTCTAGGCTATGTCATCAGGAAGCACTCTATTAATTACCACTGCTATGCAGATGACACTCAGTTATATCTATCTATTAAACCTGTTAACACAAACCAGTTAACCAGACTTCAAGCCTGTCTAACTGACATAAAGGCCTGGATGACCAGTAACTTTTTACTTTTAAACTCGGAGAAAACAGAAGTCATTATATTTGGGCCAAAAAATCTCAGAAATAACTTTTCTCAAATTATAGCTACTCTAGATGGCATAACCCTGGCCTCCAGCACTACTGTAAAAAACCTTGGAGTTATTTTTGACCAGGACATGTCCTTTAACTCACACATAAAACAAATCTCTAGAACTGCATTCTTTCACCTGCGCAACATTGCCAAAATTAGGAACATCCTTGTCTCAAAATGATGCAGAAAAACTAGTCCATGCATTTGTTACCTCAAGGCTAGATTACTGTAACTCATTACTATCTGGATGTCCCAATATCTCCATAAAAAGCCTCCAATTAATCCAGAATGCCGCAGCCAGAGTCCTGACAGGAACTAGCAAGAGAGATCATATTCTCCTATATTGGCTTCTCTTCATTGGCTCCCTGTAAAATATAGAATAGAATTTAAAATCCTTCTTCTCACATACAAATCCCTTCATAATCAAGCTCCTTCATACCTTAAAGACCTCATAGATCACTCCGCTCTCAGAGTGCAGGTCTACTTGTGGTTCCCAGAGTTTCCAAAAGCAGACTGGGAGGCATAGCCTTTAGTTATCAAGCTCCTCTCCTGTGGAACCAGCTCCCAGCCTGGGTTCAGAAGGCAGACACTCTCTGTACTTTTAAGGCTAGACTTAAAACCTTCCTCTTTGACAAAGCATATAGTTAGGGCTGGCTTCAGGCAACCCTGAACCATCCCTTAGTTAGTTATGCTGCTATAGGCCTAGACTGCCCGAGGACCATCGGTGCACTGAGCTCCCCTACCCTAACCCCCCCCCTCCCCCTCTTCTCTCCCACCTCATGTATATTCCACCATTGAATGTTACTAACCTTGTGCTCTCTCTCTCCCCTAGTTTGTGCTCTCTCCCTCCCTCTCTCTCTCTCTCTCTCTCTGTACCTTCTGCAGGTGTCCCTGGTCCTGGAGCTGTTTATCGCTGATGTGCAGTTACTGGCCCCACCAACTTGCAGTGTCTATTTGTTGTTTATTGTTGCTGTTCTTTTCTCTCTGCTCTATCCACTCACCCCAACCGGTCGAGGCAGATGGCCGCCCAAACTGAGCCCGGTTCTGCTGTAGGTTTTTTCTTAAAGGGAGTTTTTCCTCTCCACTGTCGCCAAGTGCTTGCAGGCCGTTACAGTAATCTAACCTGCTAGAGATAAATGCATGGATGAGTCTGATTTAGACATGATCCCCTTGATTCTGGCAATGTTTTTGAGATGATAAAATGCTGACAATGTTACAGATTTAATGTGGCTGTTAAAGTTCAAGTCTGAGTCCATGATTACCCCTAGATTTCTGACTTGATTTTTAAATTTTAGAGAAAGAGACTCGAGGTGACTGCTGACACTTTCTCTTTGTTTCTGTGGCCCAAAGATGATTATTTCAGTCTTGTCACTGTTTATTTGGAGAGAGTTGTTGCATCCACAGAGTGATCTGTTCAATACAGCGGCACAGTGAATCGACTAGTCGATATTCACCAGCTGTGAGTGAAATGTAAATCTGAGTGTCATCTGCATAGTTATGGTAGGACACATTATTGTTGCGTATTAACTGGCCTAAAGGAAACATGTAAAGATTGAACAAAAGGGGTCCCAAGATGGACCCCTGGGGGACCCCACATATTAACGCCAATTGGTCTGAGACACAGTTTCAATGAAATACTTCCTGTCTTCAAGGTAGGACTTAAACCATTTAGGGGCCATACCAGAGATGCCTATCCAGTCCTCTAACCTTTGTAACAGGATCACATGGTCTACTGTGTCAAAGGCAGCACTTAGATCTAGCAGTACTAAGACGGAGACTTTGCCAGCATCGGTGTTCAGATAAATGTCATTTGTCACATTGATGAGGGCAGTTTCAGTGCTGTGATGGGGCCTAAAACCTGATTGAAAATCATCAAAGCAGTTGTTTAGCATGAGAAGGTCGGTAAGTTGTTGGTAAACAACTTTTTCAAGGATTTTGCCTAAAAACAGCAGGTTTGATGTGGACCGGTAGTTGTTCAGTACCATAGCATCGAGACTGCTCTTCTTCAGGAGAGGCTTGATCATGGCAATTTTCAAAGCCCTTGGAAATGTTCCAGACTGTAATGAGTTATTAACTAATTGAGTGAGTTGTGGTAACAAACTGCTTAGTACTAATTTCAGAAATCTAGTGGGTAAAACATCAAGGCAACAGGTGGATGAGCTCAGACTGGAGATGATCTCTTCAACTGTTATGTCATTTCACGGTGTAAAGTGTTTCAGTTCTACCAAGTATCTCCTGGATGGCTGCAGAGTTGGTATCTGCCTTGTGCAATTTATTGTTTGTTTAATACCCTGAATCTTGTCATTAAAAAATAATGCAAATTCATCACATTTAGATGTTGAAATTACTTCTGATGGCAGTGGAGATGGAGGGTTTGTTAACCTACTCACTGTAGCAAACAGGACACGTGAGTTGTTACTACTGTTGTTGATGATTTCAGAAAAATACGTTTCTCTCTTTCTACGTAGAGTTTCATTGAACACACACAACATCTGCTTATAAATGTCATAATGAACCTGGAGCTTTGATTTACGCCATCTTCATTCGGCCTTCTGGCACTCCCTTTTCTGTGCGCTGACCAAGTCATCATTTCTCCACGGTGGTTTTTGCCTGTTCCTGATTAATTTATCCTTAACAGAGCAATCACATCTATGACATTTAGAACACTTGAAGTATATGAATTCAGCAAATCTTCAACATGAGAGAAAGTGTTATTTTCAAACCTAATCATCTCCATAAACAGTTTCCTGGTGTTATCATTTATGTGTAGGTCCAGTTGCATCTTTGGGAATTATGGACAAATCAAAAGAGACACAAAAATTATCAGACAAAGCAACATCAGTCACAGTGATATTAGAAGCGTTAACACCCTTAGTAATGACAAGGTCCAGAGTGTGACCTCTGGTAAGGGTCAGCTCCCTAACATGCTGACTAGGCCCATACGTTTCAAGGACGGCAGAAAGTTCTTTGGCATATCTGCCACAGGCCTTATCCATGTGAACATTAAAATCACCTGTAATAACCAAACAGTCAAACTCTGTGAAGACAACTGAAACCATCTCAATAAATTCAGCAATAAAATTTTGACAGCATTGGGGAGGTTTGTAAATGATTATAAAAAGTACAGAGGGAGATAATTTTTGCTCCATTTTAAAAGATACATACTCAAATGATAAGAACTCCCCAAATGACAGTCTGTGGGTAACCGCATTATCCCTTAAAAAGGCACAGAATCCACCACCACTTTTGTTTTCTCGTGATTCTGATAGAAATGTGAAATTAGGTGGGGTGGATTCAATAAGAACTGCATTTCCTGTCCTGCTATCTAACCATGTTTCTGTTAAAAACATAAAATCAAGATTGTAAGAGGAGATAAAATTATTGATTAAAAATGATTTGTTGCATAAAGATCTGACATTGAGCAGTGCAAGTTTCAAATTAGTTTGAGTAGGACCTGAAACTATCTGTCTGCAGGCGATTTGAATCAGATTTCTCTTATTAGACAGTCTAACTGTCACTCTTTTAGCCACTCTACGTGTTGCTACAGGGGTGCTCTGAGGAAAGACAGGTGTAGGTGTTGGCCAAGGCGGTTGAGCTGGTGGCGTTTTAGTTGCCTGAGGGACAGAGGTCATGCTCCTGGGTGGCAAAGTGGGTGGTGTTTGCTTGGGGGATGAATTCACTGGCGTTGATGATAATACCTGTGACCTTGTCAGGTTAGGGGTAAGAGGCATCATTTTAATTCCTGATTTCACCAAGGTTTCCAAATGATTTGGAAATCCCATTGGTGAAGCCAGGGGATGGGATGGTCAGTGATAAGTCTGCAGACAATGCGGATGCAGCTGGGGGGGCCCAGGGCAGTAGAGGAGGAACCATTGAAGGTGCTGTTGAGGGGGGATCCTTGGCTGATCAGGGGTCCGTTGCTGGTGAGGTGTGAGTGTATAATTCACTCCTCTCTTCTCTTAGAGGAGCCTTTGGCTGTTCACACGACTGTCCAGACCCAGTCTGGTGCCTCAAAGAGTGGTAGAGGTTATCCGTTAGCCGTCTCACTCCACTCCTGCACAGATATGGCCCCTTTCCCTCACTTCTTCCTTCATCACCGACACCACCAGATCCTAACACATCTGTGATGTTGAACACTCCTGGTCCCAGTGCCGGTTCTTGCCAGCTGTGGAAGGGTCGGCTGGCAGATATCATGGGCGGGCAATTATTAGGATAAATTCAGAATAATGATTTATTTATTTAAACACACACTACAATGCTTCCAGGTGGTATAACCACACAAGGTAAAAACAGCATCTCTCTTGTTAGCAACACTGAACTTGTGACAACGGAAACATAACCACATGTTCTGTAAAACGCTGTATTCAAACCATGGACATGAACAGTACCACCCACCATTAAATGACTGTTCGACCCAAATGTACGTTTTGGTAGCTATTTAATAATGGCTGGGAAGATGCATTTAAATTTAGGTCCAGTATTTCACTGAACTTTTGGTGGCAGAGGTGGAGGGAGACAGATTTATTTCTGAACAGGGAAGTGGAGAAGATGGAGTTTGTGAAATAACAGTAGCAGCATTACAGCTGCTGGAGCCACTAACAGGCTTCCTTATAGGCACCAAAAATGTATGCATTGCACACAAATACTCCTGCTCGTGTTCTTGTCTGTCAGAAATCTGAATCTGCGTCTCATCTGCACTGAAGTTCAGCTTACAAATAATCATTTGATAGCAATAAAAGAAAGACGATGAGCAGCTTCAACTAAGAAAGTCAGTTCTACTGAAATAATCTGGGTGTGGTGTGTTTATCAGATAAACAAAACAAGGAATGCAGCACATTCAAATCAACCTGACAAACATAGATACAGGTGATATGCATCTTTTTGTCAGGTTTCGGGAAACTATTATAAATTTTTAGGACCAATGACGCGCCCACTCTGGTACTCTGGATTCAACTCAAGACTTCATTGCAAAACGAGATACTCTAGACAAGAACAGAAAACAAGAACTACAGAAAAAGCGAGAATGTGAAACATGAGATGACCAGACCAGACAGGGCCCATAAACATGAAAATCAGGGGAAACAAGGCATGAGGGTCTGGGTCACACACACCTGGGGAGACGCACCAGACCAGACAGGGAACATGAAATACGAATAGGGAATCAAGGCATGAAGGGATCTGGGTCACACACAACTAAGGAGACACACCAGACCACACAGGGAAACATGAGCATGGGGTTCAGGGAAAACAAGGCATGGAACACATGGGCATGAAACAAGAGACAAACATGGGACAAGGACACATGAACAAAAGACGTGGGAAAAGACCAGAAAATAGTGATGGGCAAATGATACTGAGGCTTTGGAGCTTGTATCACTCTTCCTGAAGCAGAGTGATTTGAAACGCTGTGTTGGAGCTTCGCTCTGCGCTTCATTGCTTCAAAATGTTTCGAAGCTTTTCATTGGCTCATGGCGTTTCAATGCATTCTGAGCCAATGACAGCTTGACAGGTTTGACAGATTTGAGTGGTTTGGTGCCATACCAGCTATATAACACGCATCATTCTGCTTCAGGATTTGGAGAGTGAGTGAGAGTATTTTGGCAAGTTTCACGGCGAGTCCCACCAATAAGCGACGTTCTAAAGTTTGGGATCATTTTGATCTCAAGAGGTCTGAACTTTTATTGCTGTCATGGGATTGAAACAGTGCCAGTGCTTCAGTCGTGCTCTTTAGAGGTTGCTATGGCTTCAGTTGACCACCAGATGTCACCGTCACTGAAGTCTCGAAGCTTTGAATCTTTTTCGGCAAAATTGTCAGGAAAGCCTCAGTGCTTCATGAGCCTTCACTTGCCCAACATTACCAGAAAACAAGGACAGATACTCAACTCAAACCGGGGAATACCGAAAGCAGTCCAAGAACAAAATCCAAAAGGGAAGGGAAGTGAAACAGGTTTGAGGCATGAAGAATCCTAGCATGAATCAGCAGCCGGTATACAGAACGGAGATCAGCATAGAGTAAGCCGTACAGACAACCTGGCAACTAAAACATGGTTCAACCAAGGTATATAAAGCAAAGGAACAAAAGGAACAGGTGAAAACAATCAGGTCAACGTAAAGGGAACAGAATAAACCAAAAACCAGTTCCTGTCAGGATCCTCCAAAATAAAAGAAACAGGAAACGGAAAATGCAGATCCTGACACTTTTCCTGTGTACTGTGTTATTCCTACATTGGCGAACAGTTGTTAAAATTAAATTAAGTAAATTAAATAAGTCTTTAATCTGAGTGGGAGTTCTTTGAGTCAAAGACAATTTTATTGTCAAAGAAACATAAATGATGCCAGTCATATATGATTTGGAAGTTTATTCAGTTATTATAAGGCAGAAATCAGAGAGAAAGTGTTATGTCTGCTGCTACTAATGGCTTTGAGGGAAGTGTGTGTGTGGGGGGGTGATTTACTGTGATTTAGCTTGGAAAGAAAAGATAATGCTAAATAATTTTTTTTCTTTTTTCCTTCTTTTGCTTCTTCTCAGGACTGTGCATTGTCTGCATCTCAAGACTGTGGGTTTAGTGTGAGTACGATGTGATTTAGCTTGGAAAGAAAGGATAATGCTTTGAGTAAAGGGCAGTTTTGGAAGGTGCGTTCTCAAGAAGTGAAAAGTACTGGTGAAAAGTATTATATAGTATTAATAGTTAATAAAATTGTAGTAGTAGAGTAGTGGTCAACAAGTCGGGAAACACAGGTACAGCCTCTTCATTCATCCTCCTTTTGCTTCTTCTCAGGACTGTGGGAAATAACACATTATTTTAGAAAGGTGTGTGATTATTGTGTACAGTGTAGGATGTTCAGTTATTCTATTTGCAGTGGTTATCAGTGGGAAATTGGATTTATTTATGATTAGTCAACAGCCTCTAATAGTATTGAAATACCTCGCGATAATGAAGGGATTGTTACTCCTGGTCAACCTCCATACGGGTGATGTCCTCAGTGGAGGAGCCCTGTGCTGCTGCATTGCTGCATAGACAACATATTCACCTTGAATAAGTCAATCAGAATTTCCTAAATACTTTGGTAAAGGTAGCTGGACTGATAGTTTGCAACTTAAAATACACAATCAAATAGTCAAAACATTAAATATCTTTACTAATTTTACAACACTAAGCTATGCGCTCCTTAAAGATGAGCAAAGTTTGTTTTACTTTCTCTTCATGGCTCAGCACCACTTTACATCTCTGACATGCTGATGCCATATGAACCATCTCAAACTCTGAGAACATCAGGGACAGGCCTTCTGCTCGTGCCCAGAGTCAGATTCGGGATGCTGTACATCTTGTTATGGGCGGGGCATGCTGGATTTAAGAGGGAGTGCCCGTACGGACAGGAAAGAGACCTCGCATGAGACGGAAAGAGAGGAGACCAAACCGATAGAGACTTCAATAGACAGAGACAGAGGCGATTGGCTTTTGTTTTGAACTTGGACTGGAATGTGTTCTGATTAGCAAGCTACTTGTGTTTTGATCTGTTATTTGATGCCTTTGGCATACCCCTAGACATTCGTTGCATACGTTTCATTAAACTTTTAGCAGAATCTTGGTTTCATTGATTCTTGTCACTTCCGTTGAGCCAGGACGTGACACAATGTTTAAGTCCAAGCTAAAAACCTTTCTTTTTAGTGTGGCATATACTTTAACATATGACCTGCCAAACCGATCTATCTGCACCCAGTTTCCTTTAATATTAAATTTTAACTTTTTATTATTAATTTTTTCTGTTTTAAAACTGTCTTGTCACTACTTTTGTCCAGTTGGGGGAGACAATCGGACTCACGGTCAGTACTCTAAGTTGATTAGGTTGGGAACCTTCGATCTAAAGCCAATTGGGTTAGGGACTCAGGGGTTAGGAACCCTGGCGCTTTAGTGTTATCCTCAGAATACGGGTCTAAACAGCTGTAGACTTAAATAAGGGGTTTGGAACCTCCAGCTGTAGTCTACTCAATCCTAGACGTAAGAGTCCGGGACTCCGGATCGTCTCCGCAGATAGTCTGTGTTGAGGTACTTTTAGTCCATCAGGGATGGGACAAACTGAAAGTAGGGGACCCACAAATATGGGTCAGCGTGGTCCAATAGTCGATATCATAAGGGGCAAATATGGTGACATGATATTTTTTTATTCTTGCTTATGTATTTTAACCTGTCTTTTATTTCTGTAAAGCACTTTGAATTACTCTGTGTATGAATTGTGCTATAAATAAACTTGCCTTGCCTAAGTATGAAAGCCAAAGTGCTGTTTTCATGGGAGGATAAAATGGCAATCATACCTCTTATTTATGATTTTCTGCCTCATAATTATGATTTCTGTATCTTACAATTATGAATTGAAATCGGTGCAGTGATTGGAAAAGCTTCAGAACTTCCGAAGAATCATGATTTCCTTGAGTATCAAATTCAGACACCAGTGTCTTATTGTACAAATATTATTGATGATTGATAAATATTTTCTGAGATTTTGTGATTATGAAAATAAAATGTGAAAAGAATTCACTCATATGAGCAAATACAAACTTTTACAATACCAAGTATAATGTTAACATGGATGTAATGAGATATACTGTGAGCTGCTTTTAGCTTGTATTTAATTACTTTTTAGAACATGAAGTAGGCAGAATTAAAATATTAACATCATGTACCAGCATCTATTTAAAAAGTTGGAGCGTTTCTCTGCACCATTGAATATGAAGAATAAAAATGCATATTTATGCCTTTTTCTGTTTAAGTCTTCTTCTAGTCTGATCATAGTTTCACTTAAAATGTGTCTTTGTTCTGTCCATGCATCAGCATCATGTGAAATTAAATACATGTAGTGTCACAGTTATCTTACTTGGTCTGTGAGTTCCATGTAGTTTCCCAGTCCATGGCAGTGTCCTCATTCTCACTAGGAGACAATAGTTACACAGAGACAAAAGTAAATTAGACAGACTGGAACAAGTAGGACATTAAACATAAAATAAATAAAATATATTTACAAATTTTACAGCACTAAAATTTGCGCTTCTTAAAGATGAGGAAATTTTGTTTTACAAAGAATTTTTCTTCACATAAATACAAATAACTACAATAAACCAGATTGTAACAGTTATGATACAATAGAAAGGTTCACAAACACCTGATTTCCAAATAATTTAAAAAGTTGCAAAATGAAAGGGAAAGCACATTGCTTTCATCATAGGAAACAAATGACAACCATATCTCTTCTGTATGATTATTTTTTCATAATTATGAAATCTGGATTTTATCCATATGATAAAAGTTTTCATAATATCTCAGATTTATGAAATCATATCCAATTGACGCTGGAGTGACTAAAAAAAACTTCATAACTTGCTGAGAATTTTTTTCCTAAATTTTGTTTATTTATCAGAGTAATTTAGTTACCAGTATCATCCAATAGTACAAATACTAGTGATGATCAATAAACATTTATAAAGATACAAAATGTATTTAAGTATGAAAGCCAAAGTACTGTTTTCATGAGAGGATAAAATGGCAATCATACCTCTTAATTATGATTTTCTGCCTCATAATTATGATTTCTGTATCTTACAATTATGAATTGAAATCGGTGCAGTGATTGGAAAAGCTTCAGAACTTCCGAAGAATCATGATTTCCTTGAGTATCAAATTCAGACACCAGTGTCTTATTGTACAAATATTATTGATGATTGATAAATAGTTTCTGAGATTTTGTGATTATGAAAATAAAATGTGAAAAGAATTCACTCATATGAGCAAATACAAACTTTTACAATACCAAGTATAATGTTAACATGGATGTAATGAGATATACTGTGAGCTGCTTTTAGCTTGTATTTAATTACTTTTTGGAACATGAAGTAGGCAGAATTAAAATATTAACATCATGTACCAGCATCTATTTAAAAAGTTGGAGCATTTCTCTGCACCATTGAATATGAAGAATAAAAATGCATATTTATGCCTTTTTCTGTTTAAGTCTTCTTCTAGTCTGATCATAGTTTCACTTAAAATGTGTCTTTGTTCTGTGCATGCATCAGCATCATGTGAAATTAAATACAGTGGGTACGGAAAGTATTCAGACCCCTTTAAAATTTCCACTCTTTGTGTCATTGCAGCCATTTGCCAAAATCAAAAAAGTTCATTTTATTTCTCAATGTACACTCAGCACCCCATCTTGACAGAAAAAAACAGAAATGTAGAAATTTTTGCAAATTTATTAAAAAAGAAAAACTGAAATATCACATGGTCATAAGTATTCAGACCCTGTGCTCAGTATTGAGTAGAAGCATCCTTTTGAGCTAGTACAGCCATGAGTCTTCTTGGGAATGATGCAACAAGTTTTTCACACCTGGATTTGGGGATCCTCTGCCATTCTTCCTTGCAGATTCTCTCCAGTTCTGTCAGGTTGGATGGTGAACGTTGGTGGACAGCCATTTTCAGGTCTCTCCAGAGATGCTCAATTGGGTTTAGGTCAGGGCTCTGGCTGGGCCAGTCAAGAACGGTCACAGAGTTGTTCCGAAGCCACTCCTTTGTTATTTTAGCTGTGTGCTTAGGCTCATTGTCCTGTTGAAAGGTGAACCTTCGGCCCAGTCTGAGGTCCTGAGCACTCTGGAAGAGGTTTTCTTCCAAGATATCTCTGTACTTGGCCGCATTCATCTTTCCTTCAATTGCAACCAGTCGTCCTGTCCCTGCAGCTGAAAAACACCCCCACAACATGATGCTCCCACCACCATGTTTCACTGTAGGGATTGTATTGGGCAGGTGATGAGCAGTGCCTGGTTTTCTCCACACATACCGCTTAGAATTAACACCAAAAAGATCAATCTTAGTGTCATCACACCAGAGAATCTTATTTCTCATAGTCTGGGAGTCCTTCATGTGTTTTTTGGCAAACTCTATGCAGTCTTTCATGTGTCTTGCACTGAAGAGAGGCTTCCGTTGGGCCCCTCTGCCATAAAGCCCCGACTGGTGGAGGGCTGCAGTGATAGTTGTCTTTGTGGAACTTTCTCCCATCTCCCTACTGCATCTCTGGAGCTCAGCCACAGTGATCTTTGGGTTCTTCTTTACCTCTCTCACCAAGGCTCTTCTCCCACGATTGCTCAGTTTGGCTGGACGGCCAGGTCTAGGAAGAGTTCTGGTCGTCCCAAACTTTTTCCGTTTGAGGATTATGGAGGCCACTGTGCTCTTAGGAACCTTGAGTGCTGCAGAAATTCTTTTGTAACCTTGGCCAGATCTGTGCCTTGCCACAATTCTGTCTCTGAGCTCCTTGGGCAGTTCCTTCGACCTCATGATTCTCATTTGCTCTGACATGCACTGTGAGCTGTAAGGTCTTATATAGACAGGTGTGTGCCTTTCCTAATCGAGTCCAATCAGTTTAATTAAACACAGCTGGACTCCAATGAAGGAGCAGAACCATCTCAAGGAGGATCAGAAGAAATGGACAGCATGTGAGTTAAATGTGAGTGTCACTGCAAAGGGTCTGAATACTTATGACCATGTGATATTTCAGTTTTTATTTTTTAATAAATTTGCAAAAATTTCTACATTTCTGTTTTTTTCTGTCAAGATGGGGTGCTGAGTGTACATTAATGAGAAATAAAATGAACTTTTTTGATTTTGGCAAATGGCTGCAATGACACAAAGAGTGAAAAATTTAAAGGGGTCTGAATACTTTCTGTACCCACTGTACATGTAGTGTCACAGTTATCTTACTTGGTCTGTGAGTTCCATGTAGTTTCCCAGTCCATGGCAGTGTCCTCATTCTCACTGGGAGACAATAGTTACACAGAGACAAAAGTAAATTAGACAGACTGGAACAAGTAGGACATTAAACATAAAATAAATAAAATATATTTACAAATTTTACAGCACTAAAATTTGCGCTTCTTAAAGATGAGGAAATTTTGTTTTACAAAGAATTTTTCTTCACATAAATACAAATAACTACAATAAACCAGATTGTAACAGTTATGATACAATAGAAAGGTTCACAAACACCTGATTTCCAAATAATTTAAAAAGTTGCAAAATGAAAGGGAAAGCACATTGCTTTCATCATAGGAAACAAATGACAACCATATCTCTTCTGTATGATTATTTTTTCATAATTATGAAATCTGGATTTTATCCATATGATAAAAGTTTTCATAATATCTCAGATTTATGAAATCATATCCAATTGACGCTGGAGTGACTAAAAAAAACTTCATAACTTGCTGAGAATTTTTTTCCTAAATTTTGTTTATTTATCAGAATAATTTAGTTACCAGTATCACCCAATAGTACAAATACTAGTGATGATCAATAAACATTTATAAAGATACAAAATGTATTTAAGTATGAAAGCCAAAGTACTGTTTTCATGAGAGGATAAAATGGCAATCATACCTCTTAATTATGATTTTCTGCCTCATAATTATGATTTCTGTATCTTACAATTATGAATTGAAATCGGTGCAGTGATTGGAAAAGCTTCAGAACTTCCAAAGAATCATGATTTCCTTGAGTATCAAATTCAGACACCAGTGTCTTATTGTACAAATATTATTGATGATTGATAAATAGTTTCTGAGATTTTGTGATTATAAAAATAAAATGTGAAAAGAATTCACTCATATGAGCAAATACAAACTTTTACAATACCAAGTATAATGTTAACATGGATGTAATGAGATATACTGTGAGCTGCTTTTAGCTTGTATTTAATTACTTTTTGGAACATGAAGTAGGCAGAATTAAAATATTAACATCATGTACCAGCATCTATTTAAAAAGTTGGAGCGTTTCTCTGCACCATTGAATATGAAGAATAAAAATGCATATTTATGCCTTTTTCTGTTTAAGTCTTCTTCTAGTCTGATCATAGTTTCACTTAAAATGTGTCTTTGTTCTGTGCATGCATCAGCATCATGTGAAATTAAATACATGTAGTGTCACAGTTATCTTACTTGGTCTGTGAGTTCCATGTAGTTTCCCAGTCCATGGCAGTGTCCTCATTCTCACTGGGAGACAATAGTTACACAGAGACAAAAGTAAATTAGACAGACTGGAACAAGTAGGACATTAAACATAAAATAAATAAAATATATTTACAAATTTTACAACACTAAAATTTGCGCTTCTTAAAGATGAGGAAATTTTGTTTTACAAAGAATTTTTCTTCACATAAATACAAATAACTACAATAAACCAGATTATAACAGTTATGATACAATAGAAAGGTTCACAAACACCTGATTTCCAAATAATTTAAAAAGTTGCAAAATGAAAGGGAAAGCACATTGCTTTCATCATAGGAAACAAATGGCATGTTACATGTTAAGTTCAATTAAGAATGGCGCCTGTTAGGTGGCAGCCTGTTACAGCAGCTCCTCTGTTTGTTTTTTGTTTTTTGCAAGTTTTTTTACTGAATTATCATCTGTTAATCCAAGTCAAATCAAGATCTATGCTTTCTCTCTGATAACGGATGAAAGTGGATGAGTTGGGTTTTTCGAATTCCTGTGGAGAGACATATGGAGATTATGGGAACTGCATCAGAAAATATACGTTTCTGTGGCAACGGCATCTATACAAGAGAGCAACTGTTAGCTCTCAAGGGAACAAATCTACTTCTTGGTATAAAACCTGAAATCCCCCAAGACCTGAGGAGGCATAGAAGGGGCCGTAGAGCAGGAGTGAAGCATCGAGAAAAACGTAGGAGATTTAAACCATTTCTCCCAAAAATTATTATGGGGAATGTGAGGTCACTCTGCAACAAAGTGGATGAATTTACAGCTTTAGCTAACAGCCAGAGAGTGTAGCTTGCTTTGCCTCACCAAGACCTGGCTGAATAAAAATATATCGGACAGCTCGCTTGAACTGCCTGGGTTCTCACTAGTGCGAGCAGACAGAGGCAAACAGAGCGGCAAGAAAAGAGGAGGTGGTCTTGCTGTTTTTGTTAACTCCAAATGGTGCAACCCTGGACATGTAATAGTGAAAGACTGTATCTGTACTCCATACATTGAGCTGTTGGTGGTTGGACTGAGGCCATACTACCTGCCCCGTGAGTTTTCACACGCCATTGTTGTGACTGTTTACATTCCTCCATCAGCTGCAGCACAGAGTGCATGTGACATCATCCACACAGTTGTCGCTGGTCTCCAGACAAAACACCCCAGTGCCCTTATACTAATTAATGGGGATTTTAACCATGTCAGTATTTCTGGAACTCTGACCAACTTCAAACAGTATGTGGACTGTGCAACAAGAAAATAAGATTCTTGATCTCCTTTATGCCAATGTGAAGGAGGCATACAGCTCTTCAGCTCTACCCCCACTTAGTGGATCAGACCACAATTTAATATATTTAGTACCAACATACAAGCCTGTAGTAAGACAGCAGCCTGCTACCAAGAGGTATGTGAAGGTTTGGTCAAAGGATGCTGAGGAGGCCCTGCAGGAGTGCTTCAGGGTTACAAACTGGGACTTTTTCATGGACGCTCAAGGTGAGGACATCGAAGGCATCTCTCACTGTATCACAGATTACATCCACTTCTGTGAGGACAATGTTGTTCCATCCAAAAAAGTTTGTTGTTTCCCCAATAATAAGCCATGGATAAGTATGGACATTAAAGGCCTCCTCAACAAGAAGAAGAGGTCGTTCATGGCAAGAGACAAGGAGGAACTCTGAGCCGTGCAGAAAGAACTCAAGAGCAAGCTGAGGGAGGCAAAGCAGCTCTATAGAGACAGAGTAGAGCACAAGTTGAGACAGAATAATATCAAAGAGGTGTGGAATGGGATGAAAATAATGACTGGCTATAAGAAGTCACACGCTGCTGTGGAAGGAGACTCAAAGTTTGCTAATGAACTTAACCTGTTCTTTAATAGATTTGACACCACCTCTGCTTCTTACTCTGATCCACTGTCCTCACACACCATCCCTCCTCCCTCCACCACCTTAGCTGATGCCTTGGGGTCTCTTCACATCCCTCCACCCAACATCTCTGCCAGTGCTGCCTCCCCATTGTCCACTGATACCATCTCCTCTATCAGTAGCCATACAACATTGAAGTATACCTCACCTCCAATACCTCCTCCCCTGCCCTCATCATCTGACTCCTCAACACAATACACAGGCCCGGCCTTTGCCACAGAACAGGTGAGGAAGGAACTATCCAAACTAAAGGCCAACAAAGCAAAAGGACCAGATGAGATCAGTCCCAGACTACTTAAGGTGTGTGCTGGACAGCTTGTAGAGGTTTTTCCGCAACTCTTCAACCTCTCTCTGAGGCTCAAAAAGGTGCCTAAGTTATGGAAAACTTCCTGTATTGTCCCATTACCAAAAAGAAGCCGTCCCAGTACCCTTAGTGACTTCAGACCAGTAGCGCTAACATCACGTCATGAAAGTGACAGTTATGTTACAATAGAAAGGTTCACAAACACATCGTTGACGACTACACTAGGGCATCCACATGGGCTGTGCACACACTCGACTGAAATCTGCTATATTATCAAAAATTAAATGTGTCATGGTCAGAGTGTATGGCATAACGACAGCGATTAACGTTTGCGAAACAAAAAAACTACACGGTCAATTCGCCAAGTCTATAGACATTCTCATCCAACCACAAACTTCTTAAGCTAGCGTACATCTTTTAATGAACACTTAACACTTAGGTATATTTCCATGAAAGGAAAACTCACGTTTGCATTCTCGTTGCCTTGTCTTTTATTTGTACTTCCAGGTCAGAGTTGAACTCATACGTCACGTCACCAGCGGCCCAATGATAACTGTTTTTTATTTGAGTTGGATTTGTGTTATGGAAGAAATAAGAAGTTACCTATTTTTTTAAAGTAAATTTGTTCTTCTTTCTCGCCAAAATGTTACAAAAAACAACTTTTATGGGACATCCTTTGAAATTATACCATCTACTATCATTTCAGACACTACGAGGAAGTCAACTGTTTTCCTACAATTAAAATCACACGTCCGTACTTTCTGGATGTTGTAGCTGTGATTAAGGTTCACAGATGCAGCACTACTCCAATAAAATACCAAAAGAGTTTTTTTGGATATCTCCTTTTTATGTTTTCTAACAGTTTTATCAAAAATTGTCTAATGGGTCTAATTGAACTTAACATGTAACATCGATATGGACAACTTAGTATATTTGGCTACAAATAATTTTTGGCAAAACAGAACATAGCCTACCTTTTTGCCTGAGGTTCTTGGCCAATACGTTGATTACGTCACAGTCCCACTGCCCATGTTGGTTTGCTCAGTAACTGCTAAGAAACATCCATCCTCACTAATTAGATTAGAGATGCCCACTGTATGTCTATTAGAGGTGTTTTTTGAATAATCCATCATCAAGATTCAACGACCACGAAGAGACTAGCTCTTATACAGTCCTCCTGTGAAGTCAAAAGCAAAAGTGAAATCTCGAGATGAGCAACCAATATGACCAAGCCCACATCCTTTGCAATGCTTTTGCAAAAGGTGTTGAAAGAATGGCAACAGGAAAACAGCACCCACACATTTTGATTCTCTGTAAGATGTTCAAAAAAGGTCAAATGCAGTCTCAGGGCTGTTGATCCTGGCAAGTGCAAGGCAAGGCAGGTTTATTCATATAGCACAATTCATACAGACTAATTCAAATTGCTTTACAGAAATAAAAGACAAGTTAAAAGGACATAAACAGCAAATAGTGAAAGTTGAACTTGAAATAAAATTAAGGGAGACTGAAATTGATATTAAAGGAAATTGAGTGCAGATAAATCACTTTGGATAAAACACTGTCAGTTGTCATATGTTATAGGCCACGCTAAAAAGAAAAGTTTTTAGCTTGGACTTAAACATTGCCAGAGATGAGGCTTGTCTAACATCATCAGGAAGACTATTCCAGGTTTTAGCTGCACAGGACAAGTCGCGAGTATGGAGAGTATACCAGCTTTAAGCCAATAAAAACAGAGAAAATACTGCATTTTTTTCTGATGTTATTATTTCATTGGTTGGGGCAGTCTAGAGCCATCCCTCAAACTTCTTAACACGCAGCCTTAGATCGCCTTTACAAAAGCACAAATCGTTAAAACTAATAGATAAATTCTGTCTTTAACTAAATTCTAATTGGGTGGGCAAGACTGATGTTTGGGTGGGGAACTCCAGTGCAAACAGACATGCTATTCGGTGTGTTCCTGGCCTGATTATACAAAACACGATCACCACTTCTGTAGATATCTCCTTTGGCTTGACGAAGCTGTCTGAGTTTTCCAGAGAACCACAGTTTGTCGTTGTTGTATGTTTAAAAAAGTCCGGGTGGGAATGCACATATCCTCACAGAAACTGATATAAGATGTAATAGAGTCTGTGAGTTCGTCCAGCTTTGTGGCAGCAGCTTCAAAAACACTCCAGTGCATTCAAAGCAGGCTTGTAGCTCCTGCTCTGTTTCCCTGGTCCATCTCTTGACAGTTCTCACTACAGGCTTAGCAGATTTAAGCTTTTGCCTGTATGTTGGTATGAGATGGATCAGACAGTGGTCAGAGAGTCCTAAAGCTGCTCTGGGTACGGCGTGATATGCATCCTTTATCGTGGTGTAGAAGTGGTCCAGAATATTCCACTCTCTGGTGGGGCACTTGATGTGCTGCTTGAATTTGGGCAGTTCGTGGCTCAAGTGTGCTTTATTAAAGTTTTACCTTGTTCTGATTTTGATTTGCTGCACCTGTGTCTCATTTTCTCCTTTAGTTATATACCCCTCCTTTTCCCTTTGTTCCTCGCCCGGTTGTTTTGTCCTGGTTGTTGTCTGTGTGGTTCTCCAGTCAGCCTTGCTATTCAATTCAATTCAATTCTTTTTTATTTGTGTATAGCGCCAAATCACAATACAAATCATCTCAAGGCAATTTACAAAAACTAAAACTAAAAACCCAACAAATCCCTTATGAGCAAGCACTTGGCGACAGTGGAGAGGAAAAACTCCCTTTAACGGAAGAAAAAACCTCCAGCAGAACCGGGCTCAGTTTGGGCGGCCATCTGCCTCGACCGGTTGGGGTGAGTGGATAGAGCAGAGAGAAAAGAACAGCAACAATAAACAACAAATAGACACTGCAAGTTGGTGGGGCCAGTAACTGCACATCAGCGATATACAGCTCCAGGACCAGGGACACCTGCAGAAGATACAGAGAGAGAGAACAGAGAGAGAGGGAGAGAGAGAGCACAAAGTTAGTGATATTCAGTGGTGGAATATACATGTGAGGGGGGAGGAGAAGAGGGGAGGGGAGGGAAAAAGAAGGGAGGGGAGGGTTAGGGTAGGGGTTCTCAGTGCACTGATGGACAATCCTCAGACAGTCTAGGCCTATAGCAGCATAACTAAGGGATGGTTCAGGGTTGCCTGAAGCCAGCCCTAACTATATGCTTTGTCAAAGAGGAAGGTTTTAAGTCTAGCCTTAAAAGTACAGAGAATGTCTGCCTCCTGAACCCAGACTGGGAGCTGGTTCCACAAGAGAGGAATCAAACTCCTCTGAGAGCGAAGTGGTCTATTGGGATAATATGGCACTATGAGGTCTTTAAGGTATGAAGGAGCTTGATCATGAAGGGATTTGTATGTGAGAAGAAGGATTTTAAATTCTATTCTATATTTTACAGGGAGCCAATGAAGAGACGCTAATATAGGAGAAGTATGATCTCTCTTGCTAGTTCCTGTCAGGACTCTGGCTGCAGCATTCTGGATTAACTGGAGGCTTTTTATGGCGATACTGGGACATCCAGATAGTAATGAGTTACAGTAATCTAGCCTTGAGGTAACAAATGCATGGACTAGTTTTTCTGCATCATTTTGAGACAAGGATGTTCCTAATTTGCTTTAAGCACACAGAATAAAAAATCTGCATGAACTGTGATGGAATTATTAGCTACTGTTTACCTGTACATTAATGCTGTGGAAGGACTTCCTTGTGATAATGTTCCTTTCCTATTGCAGTTGCTGGGCCATCATCACTGTGATAATCATCTATCCATACATTCATCATCTATTGCTTAACCATGCTCACGGGGATATGTTGGAGCCTGTCCCAGCTCTCTTTTGGGTGGGAGGCAGGGGTACACCCTAAACAGATTATCAGTCCATCATAGGGACTGTGATAATCAATTGTATAGAAATTATGTTCCTGTGACAGATATTTTTTGTTTGTTTATAACATGTGGGGAATATATCTAATCTGGGAAAAGAGTGACCCTATTTTGATATTGTGGTTATGAAACATGTTGTTTGTGGAACTGATTGAATAATTTGTGTTCAACCATGCCCTCCTGTAAAAGACCCCACCGATTGGTTCTTTTTAAATAGAAGGCGGTATGGGGAAGGAGGAAGACAAACCTTGGTGAGCATGGTCTGAGCAGTGAAGATGGCTGCTCTGAAGAAGTAGCCTAGTTTAATTTGTTTTTTTGTTAGTTTTGCTCTAAATGAAAATAACTGAATTAAAAATGGAAGAGCGCTTATGTTTGAAAGCTGTAAACACCAACAAAACTGTAAGAGACTGAAATAAACAATGTCATATTTTTGATAGGCAAAATTTTCTGTGAATGTTTTCTGTTTTACCTTTAACACTGGCCTCTTGTCCACGTGACATTCCTACTGAGATAATTGGCTTCATTTACAGAGGGAGCCACACTGAGCCATATGAGTCCCATCTATGCAGCCGATCACGCCTGGAAACCCTAAAATATACAAATTGATTTGTGCATAAATTGTCAAAGCTACAGGCTGAATGTACCAATTGTTGCTTACAAGGAAAAAAAGGAGGTGGTGCCCCTCTACCTTGCTTGGTGTGTCTCTACAGACACCAGACAGCCATACAAATACCAAAATGGCCAAATAGTCGATTCTGTAAAATAGGGAACCTTTAAAATACAACTTTAGCTGCCCCAGTGATTCAGTGTGTAGGAAAATAATGTAGAGGTTTTCAAAAAAATTTATCTGCACTAGAGTAACTTTGGATGTGATATCACAAAAAAGAGCAGTCAAGCTATGGCAAGTTTAAGAATAGGAAACATGGATCACTACGGTAGTTTTCACAGTGAAAAAGTTGACAGTGTATATTCATTAGCATATAATGTACCACAGTCTCATAATTATTAGCCTGCTAAGAATCAAGGACACCAGGAGCAGACAAGGATTAGGAAAAATTAGATGAAGGAAAAGAAACTTGTAAACCTGTTCCATGTCTACAAGCACTGAACAAGATTTTAAAATGTAAAATTATATAAATGTTCACTCGGTTTTGAGCTACTACTAAAATCAAATCAACCAAATATACATATTAACTATAGCTCAGTAGGATAACACCTTTATCACCTGTCAGTGAAATTCAATATGCAGGTACGCTGAATAAATGCAGTTTACTGACTTTTCTCCCACACACACTCACTCACGACTGCTGTTTTTTAAGATAATGCAAGAGTCGAATAAAGTGAACTGACTTTCCCATCTCAGGGTTGACCAACTCAGAGTTAAGGGTGTGGCTAAGTGGAACTCGTTTAAACCGCAGTTAGAAAACATTGTTGTAAGCAACTTACGTTAACTCCAGAAGATGGCAGTAAAACAACGTCAAGTAAACAAACCTGCCGTAAGATATCAGAAGAAGAAGAAGGAGGGGGTGGAGGAGGAAACGGTGCTACTAGCTGAGTATATCGACGAGTTGCTAATCGACTTGCTATCTTATAATAGTGAAAAGTGCCTGTGAGAAGAGACGTAGTAACCGCTGTTTGCGGGTCATGCAGCTCTGTAAAAGGTAATGAGCCGTAAAGCCTCAGAGTTTCGGCTCAGCGGCGCCCACAAACTGCAGCCACACTGGAATGACTGGCAGCCCAGGTTGGTACTCAGCTTCATGGAACGCTGGTTACAATGAATCGGTGATTATTTGGGCCTGTGTTGTGTTGCTTTATTAATTTTCAGCCACACAGAAGTGGAATACTTCGTGTATCCTTACCATAATATTAAATGCTTAAATTGTCAGATTTAAACACTAAGGTCGGCATCTCTTGTAATGCAAGACGTAACATTTAACGTTAACGAGCCAGTCTTACGGGCTGAGCGCGGTGCTAACATTAACGTTGAGGATAGCTCAGACTGTTTAGAAAAGCCAGCTAATTTACTTAAATATATTAAATATTAAACTTAATATTTTTGACAGGAGAAAAAATATAACCGCTAAAGGACACGACGTCACATGAGTGCCAGCGATGAATGAGGGCTCTCAAATTAACCAAAAACTCTTAAATTCTTAAAGAAGAGTGCTAACGCTAATGTTAGCGTTTAGCTGGTTAACATTAGCGTGAACACGTTACTGTTTTAGCGATAGCCAGCTAGCACTGCGACGACGCCACCCTATCGTAATGTTATCAACTTTCTACAGAACTTCCGGATATTTTCAAGACATTTAAATAGATGTATGACGGCTTTGGCGTTGTATTTTTTTTAGCTGATAGTAACCAGGTAAAACATCGAGTCGTAAGTTAGCATCACACGTGTTACCTCTTTTCATGTAATTTGTAATGTCGGGTTTAACGTTAGAGTACTGCACAAGTGCCCAGGGGTTATTGTGGAGCATTTAGCAAATGGATTATAGTATTTATTTGTTTGGTAGCTAACCAGCTAGAATAGCGTTAGAACATTGACAAACAATATGCTATTGTGTTGTCAGGAGTTTTCTGGTGCCTCCAATATCCAAATGTTGAGGCCCTGTCTTGACCCTAGATCCAGTTTTCAAAGTCTAGAGAAAATTATTGTTTGAGTGTAGTCTGAGTCACAAATGATTAAAGGTATGCACAGTGGGGGGACTGCATATTATCCCTATAGCACATTTTTTCTCCTGAGCTTCCCAGTGGGTTCGTCAGGACTGGCTTGGTACAAACATGTCCAAAGTTATACACAGCAACAGGGCAAGCAGTTATACATGCAACTTTAAACATAAGGCCACACGCGTTCTAATATGTTGTTATTGTCTAATAAAGTTAGATCTACTTCTCCAGAAAATCTTGACGATCTTCTGGAGAAGTAGATCTAGTTTTAACTAAAGGTTAACTACACTAGAGTGGTTTTAAGAAACTCCCATTTGCATGGTTGTTTGTTGATATTTAATAAAATAGTATTGGTTAATTGCTGCTTTTCGGGAAAAAAAAAACTAACTTTAGAAGTGAGGTTTTATTATATTCACTTCCCATTGCCTACAACAGTCCATTTTTTCAGCTGTGTCATCTGCATAATATTGTTTTGGTAATGCACGTACATTCCTTGGTACTGTTGCATTGCTTCGACAATTGTTTTTGACAATTAAGTTTTGTTTTGTAGTTTCACTAGAGTCAAAACACAGGTTCTAAACAAATCTTTACTTTATCCACACTTCATGTCAAATTATTTATAGACGAAAGGAGCTACTGTTCTAGCTGGTGGTAGACTGTTAATTATGTGTTAAGTTCAGTATTCTCACAGAGGCAAAAGACTGTAACTTGCTTGCGGTTATTACAATGACATTTTCAAAATTTAAAAAGCTGCATATATATTTCTCTGCTTAAATCAACACTATTTACTGTATTTTCTGGACTACAGGTTGCAAGAAAATGATAGCAGTATATAATGTGATAGACACGTAATGAATATCAATAAAAAATACGTTCGATAGAACATTCAACAACTTCATTGAGGAAGACACCTGAAGAAACCACAAGAGAAAATAGGCGAAGCAAGGTTGGCTGTGTGAACAAACTCACTTGCTTCCTGCTAACCTAGCAAGCTATGGAGTGACACACTAACAGCCAACATTTAACCGTTTTCATGTGTCGTTGTGACATTCTCGTCGCCTTGTCTGATTCTTAAATAACAAAACCGGCTTGGAGAAACAAGGTGGAAATGAGTGCATTCAGACTTATGTGTACATTTATTTGAGTGGTTTTTTTTTTGTGGTTGTGTTGACATTTCTATTCCCTCTGTTTCTTGATTGATAACCTTACTCTGATTGTAATGACTTAACTTTAAAGTAAAAGTGTTAAAATTGAATTTTTTTTTTCCTGGTCCTTATTTCAAATAGGTGATTAAAAAGTATCAATAATTATCGGTATCGACTGATATGAAACACTTTTATTGTTAGAAAGTTTTCAGTCATATTGCCCAGCCCTAGGACAAACCATTGAATCGATTTTGAATAAATTGTCAATAATCATGTATAAAGAATCAACATTGAATGATTAAGTTCTTAAAGGTTTTCACCTATTGTAGTTGTGGCATGAAAAATTACTGTAAACAATAAAATGGACTTAACATCAAGTACAATGTGAATCTATGCAGGTACTTACTTTTGATTTTGTTTGTGTCTGTCTATCATTGTATTCAGAGTTGACACTGTGTCATCCAGCCAGGACAGTGTGACTTCCACAGAGTTTGGTTCAGGAGCATTGTACGACATCTTGCCTTCCAACTGCCCTGAACAGCCAGTGGTGCCCAGCGATGCCTACGCTGCTGCAGATACACACCAGGAAGAGGGTGAGGCCTCTGTTAGCATGTGGTTGAGCTGAAATTCTTTCTGAATATGTTTGGCTTTCTCTGATATCAGGATTATAAGTTATTACAGTGTTAATTAACTGAAGAGTACCATCAGAAATTCATGTCATTCACTGCTAGAAGGTTTGGGGAAAATGTGATATAAAAATGAATGAAAATATTAGTTCAAGTATTTTCAGTACTGGTTTTTTATCATATTCTAATACTTCGACTTGTGTATGCTTCAAACAAGCAATGCATTTTGTTTTATGTAGTATTAGAGAACATAATTGAGATAGATGTTTACAATGTTTCTAAGAAGTCAGAACAAGGTGTGCATTTAACATTTCTCTGTTTAACCTTGTTCTGCTTGTAGCCCTTTGGTTTGTCTGATGGTATTCAATTCACATTTGAGCTATGTTACAGATATGTTACAAGTGCAGCCTAGTTTGATTGTCACAATGACTTGTGCATGTGAAAGTGACTTGAGTTTAGGCATGAGACCATTACATCACATTTTTGCATTGGTAAAGAAATATAGGTGTTTTATTAGTAATGTTGCCATGTCCAATTCCAGCCACTTTTTAACTAACATTCTATTAAATTTTCACTTTAAATATTAATATTTTGGATCATATGTTTCCAGCTGAGTTAGTAGCATATAAGTAAAATATAGGTTATTACCTTTCTAACCATGTATGGTTTTATTCATTACCGTAACAAGAAAAAGTGCTCTACCGCTGTTGTTTTAGCCATGCGCTACTTTTCTCCAAATCCAACCGCCCATGTCTGCTCATTGCATCCACTTTATCCTGCTGATTTTACAGGATTAGCAGGTTGTTCCTCACCCGAGTAAGTTTACCACAATACTATCAAGAAATCTGGCTGCAAATGACTGTCCTTCAAAATTAGATGGCATGCTCTAATAATGAATTAATTACTGAAGCATTAAGGTGTACAGAACAAATTTCTGACCCTAACTAATTTACCTGGTACTAGTAGCCAATACAAGTTGTAGCTGTTGTTAATAAAGCTCTTTTAATGCTGTTTGAATTGAAATAACAAGCTGCGTGTGTGTGGGCATGAGAGAGTGAGAGGAGAGAGAAAATGTTTTGTGTGTACAATGACAGCGTGTTGATTTTAATTCTGCTGTCTGCCACTTGCTGTTTGTTCAGTTAAAATTTTTCTCATTTCAATCACTTCTTAAATAATTTATATAACATATAAAATATATGAATTATATGATTACACACTTAATAGAGAGGGGTGAGAAACAGTAATCACAAGTAGCAAAGCAATATTTGCAGTGTGACTGTAAATATAAGGACACTTTTAAAACCAAGGTCACATGTGCTCTGTGTTTAACCCATCCCGCACACAGTGCCCAGGGAGCGGTTGTGGCTCTGGTGCCTTGCTCAAGGGTCTCAACTCAGTCGTGGTGTTGAAGGTGGACAAGGCGCTGGCTATTCACTGGCTATTTCTGCTAGACCTGAGTCTTGGACCCACAACTTTTGGGTTACAAGTCCGACTCCCTATCCATTAGGCCACGACTTCCCCTTTCCAGATGACACACCAAGTACCCTCCTACACCACCATCTTATGCTGTCTGGCTACACTCTCCCCCAACCACTACTTTGCACTCACTGATCTCTTTCAGGTTGAAACGTCTTCACAAGATGTAATCAACTTGTGTGCTCCTGCCTCCTCTTATGTCACCATTGTCGTGTGTTGACGACCTTGATGCTTTCCGTGAAAATTTTAATTAAAAAATGAAATCTGTTAAGTTTAGTTTTACTACCGTGGATGTCATTGGTCCAGTGGATGAGGAGGAGAAGCTGGACAAAGGCTGGGTCATTTGAAGTTGAGCAGCTATATAAATGAGAGTTTAGACACATCTTTGTGAGGATGTTGATGGTACTTTAAAAAAAAAAAATACCGCAACTATTTTACGTACAAATACTAAAATTAATATTTATTAAATTTATCTTCATTGCCATAAATATCTTTTAATAACCAAATACATCAAAATGTAAAACAGATTAGTTCTGTACACAGAGATGGGGGAGGATGCTGAGCTTCAGCAGGCAGGCTCATGGGAAATGGTGTGCTGCTGGGTGCAGGCAACCGTAACAGAGGGCCTTGTGGGCTGAGGGACCGGCAATGCAAAGGCTAGAGCTGGCAGCTGGGGCTGCCCTCGAGGGGTGCTCGTCCTCTGCGGCTGGGGCGGGGGTCATCAGGCAGGGTGCAGGAAGTGGTTGCTGGGCTGATGTCTTGAGCCTGCTCCCGGCCTCTTCTGGCCAGAGCTTGGGCTTCTAGCCCTGCCCTCCACCTCCTCAATGACATCAAACATCTCCTGAGCCATCAGCACCCGGCCCTTGGTGGTGTCAGCCAGGTGGTGGGCCAGGTCAGCTAAAATCAGGCCTGATGCAACTAAAGGATGGGTTAGGTAGGGATTAGAAGGAGGATGGGGAGGTGCACACTGATGGCTAGGGACATGGACCGGGTATAGGGGCAGAGCGGCAGAGTTGGGGTGAAGATGTAAAGGCAAGTGGGCTCGAGGTTGGGGCAACATTGGAAAGGGGCTCAGTAGGTGGGTGGCTAGCATCAGGCATGGTCCAGGAAGATGCTGATGGGGCAGGCGGAGGTACTGAGGTCCCACACCATGGCCCAGATGGGATGACCCGTGACCAGTCAATGGCCGTCAGATCCAGAGGGTAGAAGCCACACCTCTTAAACTCAGCCAGTATAACCCTACGATCCTTAAGGCCGTAATAAGAATCTCTTAGGACCTTTGAAAACTCTAGTGGCCTCCTGGATATCCCTCCTTGTAAATAATGAAAAGGGGGGGACATCCTCCCCAGCCACATTAAAGCAGGCCAGGAAAATGATGTGGTCCCTGGTTCCCTGGGTCTGATGATATTTGGTCCCTTGGGGCTGGATGACTTTCCTCTTCTGTGCCAGTTGAAACCCCATCTCATCACAGTTGTAGATTTGACAGGGCTTCTCCCTCAACCCGTGCTCCTCCAGGGTGGGGGTGAGGAGCCCGGAGTACTCTTTGGCCCTCCCATGATCGATGATGTCTGGGTTCCTGGATGTAAGGCAATGGTGATGGCACTCCCTGAAATTAATCCACCACATCTGGTCAGGTGCCGTTTTTGGTGCCTCTGGGTGGTGGAGGTTGTAAATGGCCAGAGCGTGGGCCACGACCTGATGCTTTGTCAGACGAAACCCATGACTGGCAGAATACAAACAGTACTCCACCAGGGAACTCTCATCTCATGTTCAGGGGTGAGAAGTGTCCTCTGACCCAGTGCACAATCATAGGACACCCTTCCATTGACTGTTTCAGGGTGGTCCTGAGGATGTCAAACTGTTTGACTGCCTACCTAACACTGAGCCTGCCTGCTTCCACCTCTTTAAGTGCCAGTTCCATGGCCTCCAGTGTCCACTTCCTTGTCTTCCTCTCCTGTGTTCCCAGCTGGTGGATATTAGGCATCAATAAATTAACAATACAAAAAACTCAAACTTTGGTAAAAAGGTGTTATCTCTTATATATTGACAAATACATTTTAATAATAAGCATAGCTACACATACTTATCATGTGAATAGTTTATCTTAACTGAGCCCACAGTACAATTTCCATTTGCAGTTTTTTTTAATATCATGTTTATGCGTCTGTGCAGTTTTTTTTGTTTTTTTTCTTCTGTTCTCTCTGTAATCTGCAGGCAGCTTTCATAGATTTAAAAAAAAAAAAAGAAAGGCATAGTAGCAACTTTCTGACCGTTTATCGTTTGTAAACAAAGCAGATACACGAAGTGAAGTGCAGCATTATTTCATTTATGTAGCTGACAGTCAGAACAAGCCTGTCGGTTAAAGACATTTCAAACCTACATAAGGCAAAGGAGCCAGCATGTTCAACTTTTCAAAGCACCTTGTCTATAGATCTGGAAACTTCTATAGCCTGAATAATTTAAAGAGTGACAGGGTAGCGATGAGTGAATGTGATGGATAACATTTCCTAAGTCAAAGGACTGTGACAAGTGAACTTTTCTCACCATCAGTTTGACAAGAAAATAAAGAGCAACTGTCCAATTAAACTTCATAGCTGTCATAATTAACATAATTTTTGTTTTTTTTTTATGACCTCTTTTCACATTCTCCACAGCACTGACAGTCAAAATATTTTTTCTTTTTGTGTTTAACTTCCATGTTTTGTCATCTATCATTCCATTACATTTTCCTGATGGTTTAGTTTTTCCTGTGGTATCACGTTATTGAGATACTTAAGCAGGTATTGGTATCAATGTCATAGTTTTGGTTTTGTGCCAAGACTACAATCTTAAACCTGCATTAAATAAAAGTTCCTTCTGTTTGCTGTGTGGTGGTGTTGAACATGCCTTTATGGTAGTTCACCATGGTTTGTATGCCATAGGTGGATATGAAGCTGGTCAGGGTGTCGGTGATACTACATTTGGTTGGAAGTCGCTGGGGCAAGAGTTGAGGCCCAATGACGTGACAACGGATGTGACTCCTTTTCAGCATGGAAACCGTGCTTTAGCTTCAAAGGACATGAGAAAATCGCAGGGTAGGTTTTCTCATAAATGTTCAGAATTCAACAATGACTGCAAAGCAAATGGCGCAACACTCTGGACTGTAACATTTACTCTGTCAATGTAATAACTTTGTGTGAAACTGACAGTGGTTTTAATGTCAGTACAGGATGACACCTGGGACATAACAGTAATAAAAAAAAAAAAGCTACCACTTACGCAATAAGATTGTTCTTTTTAAATTCTGGACCATCCCTTACATGATTGTTGGCAGAGCAAGATAATAAATATTATATAAAATAATAAATAAATAATAGCTGGATTCACATTTTCACTAGTACTATTCACTGGGGTTAGCTTGTGAGGTAAAAACACTAAATCAGTGGATAAAAACATATTTCTTCTGTCATACAAGAAGAGGAAGAGTTGAAATTAAAGTGTGGTGGTATTGATACATGATACTCACATTCAGTATTTTTTCAGACAGAGGGCTGGCTCACTCAGAGGAGTCTCGGCTGGCCAACCTCCTGCGCCGAGTCTCCAGGGAGGATGATCGTGACCGCAGGCTGGCCACTCTCAAACAGCTGAAGGAGTTCATCAGCCATGGAGAGAGCAAAGTGGTAAGTCAGTTGTGTTCAAATAAAGCTGACACTAACACCCACTCAAAACATGGTTTAACCCAGACCACTGTTATAAATATATGACAATTGCAAAAATTTATATTATGCAGTGTCTCATGTTTATGATCAATCAGGAAAAATTTATGCACTGCTGCCCTTGGTTGTGCTTTCTTAAAGGAATGGAATAGATTATATATCTCTTAAAACATTAGTCCTGATGACACCAACACAATGTTTGTATGATTTATTGTTCCTGGTCAGGTTTAGTTGTGCTCATGAATTGACATAGCTCTGGCATAATTAAAAAAAAATATTTGGAAAATTCTTCATGTCAGAACTTTAGCAGGCACAATTACTGGCATAAATCTATTGCCATGGTGATTTCTCACCGGTCTCTGTTTCTGACTAGAAACGTGTAGATTTGAACAATGGACAAATATCTCATTGGGGCGAAAAGTAAAACATGCAATATTTTCGAAACTAACAAGACAATGACAGCCAATGGTGAACGATGATTTGCCACCAAAATATAAAACGAGAAACTATGACGTGTATCTTAGTCTTGAGTTCAGAGTGAAAGGTTTTATACCATCGATGGCTTCATGTTTTAAAAGGTACTGCTTTTTACATGGCCTGTACTTTGATTTTAGATGTACTATCAGAGGCTCTGCATTTTTGACAAGGTCTACGTCATATCCATGCCCAGAGAGATTTTGGAATTTGCTCAAGCTCTGGTGGTAAAATGGTTTCTGTGATGGTAAAGGCGTTAGCGGTGTTCTGGCCATTAATGAGCTCAACTGTTTGACAAACTTGTACAACTGATGTAAATTGTCTGAAGTACATCACCCTTCTAGCTATACTCTGTCCTAAGATCTGATGCTGTTGGTTGAAAGTCCTAGAAGGAACAGCAAGCTCTGCAACTAGCAGCTCAAGTTTTTTTAGCTACAGTCAGCAGATTTTTCCGGTGGGATGTGTGGAGTATTTCCTGTGAAAAGTTCTTTCTGGGTAGGGGAGAGTAGAACAGAGGGTGATAGCAGCAGTCTTTGTCCAATAGACATGTCAAATTTATCACTTCTACTTCCATACCTCAACATACCACTCTTTCATACCTCAACATACTCTCCCTCACATGACATTTCAGTCAGCTTGGAACACTTTGTTTCTCTCTTTTATCTCTTTTGGACAAAGACCTGTGTTGCTCTGCACTCTTTTCCTTCTTTTTTCTTTAAGTTTATCTTTTAACAATGCTAACTGTCTGACTCAGATTACCGTCTACACGAAATCCCAGCTCCCACCATACGGTTAGTTGCTTACAACTTCCGTTGTACTTTTTTCTCATTTCTTCACATAATGGTGAATATTCAGTTGGTAGACCGGACACTGGCCAAGCGTTTGTTTCTTAGTACCCAGTACTAAACCCATTTCTCTAGTAGCTGTTTTCTCGTGTTATCTTTCCTCGCGCGACTCAGACTGCGCTGCATACAACAGTAATCAATAACACAACGGTCTCTACTAAGACGACGTCTCGTCAACTAATTCAACGACGTAGTGAGTTAGCACTCTCTTACCGTACCATTACAGGTCTGTCTGTGTCTCTGCCGCTTCACCGTTATACAATTGGTCTTTACTTTTATTTCCTGGGTTGGATCGGTGGCCGGACTCCTTAGGATGAAAGCTTCTCAACCCATGGGGAGGAAACGCTATTTAATTTGCACTGTTACTCTCCGTACTTCAGAATCCAAACTGCACATCTATCCCACTTCTGACACTAAATCTGTTGTGGCAAAAGGTACTAGGAGGCAAAACTCAGGTTATAGGATGGGAAGTTTAATAGGCAAAAGCAGCAGAGTCACAAGCACAGCATACGATCTGCAGAACGGGTCAAAAATAATTGACCCAGGACAAAAGAAATGGCAAACTTTTATATCAACTCAGCAGTTTCAACAGTATGACTGTGTGACCCGTGTGAATTCAACAAAGACTTGTTATACTGCTTTGTATTTCATTAGGGACCAGATGAAAAGACAGGTAGTCGCACAGATTTGCTAATCATATTACTGACCACTGTGTATTCACTTATGTGTATGTATAAAATATTCTCTCTCTCATTATTCCAGCATTTAGCACATAGATATAATTTTGGCAATCCTACCTGACCTGAAACAGGAGAAGTTTAATTTCTCTAGTTTAGTTTAGCTTCTTTGATTTAAATTCAGATAGAAGGAAAAAATGTTTATTTTTACACAGTGTATGTAAACTTCTGGTTTCAAGTTTACATGAATGTTAAAATCTACCACTATAATGAGTTCATCTGAACCAAGCACTAAATCAGATAGGAAGTCTGGAAAGTCAGTTAAAAACTGGGACAGGTGGACAGTACACAATGACAAAGTAGAACTGGGTTTTCTGTTTTCCAGTTTGGATGCGAGAGGCTAAGAATGAGGCTCTCAAATGAGTCATAACTATTCTGACGATTAAAGTTTAATAAGTTTGAGTGGAAAATTGCAGTTACTCCTCCACCTCGACCTGTGCTTCGAGGAACATGACAATTTTTATGACTGAGGGGGGTTGATTCATTCAGACTGACATATTCATCCTGCTGTAGCCAGGTTTCAGTAAGACAGAGTAAGTCCAATTTGGTGATCAGTTATCAAATCATTTACTAACAGAGATTTAGACGAACGAGACCTGATATTTAATAATCCACAGCTGACTGTTCTGTTTTTCTGATCGATAATAGGAGTGGTCTTAATTTTTATTAGATTTTTATGAATAACTCCTCTTATGTTAACTTCTGATTTATTTGATTTGTGTGTTTGAGGAGCAGACGCACTCTCTATGGGGTTTGGGGGGTGACGGCTCTAAGAAAACTGCAGAGAGGCGTTTGAGTCTCTGCGTCCCGGTTCCCACTCTGGATTGTCAAACTTTAGGATGGCTAATAAACTCGGCCAGATTTCTAGAGATGAGGCCTGCACCATCCAAAGTGGGATGGATGCCGTCCCTCGCTACCAGACCAGGTTTTCCCCAGAAAGTGACCCAAATGTCTATGAAGCCCACATCATTTGCTGGACACCACCTAAACAACCAGCGACGGAACGACGACATGAACATTGCTGGTCAGATTGGAGAGGGGTCCAGAGAAAACTACAGAATCCGGCATTGTTTTGGCAAAATTACACACCGACTCAACATTAATTTTAGTGACCTCCGATTCGCGTAATCGCCATTGCTGCCGACGTGAATATATTTCCATATTTCCGATTAGCCTTAGCCAGCAGCTTCAAATTTGACTCGATGTCGCCTGCTCTGGCCCCAGGAAACATTTGACTATGGTCACTGGTGTTTCTAGCTTAACGTTTTTGACTATGGAATCACCAGTTATGAGTCGGTTTCTCAGTGGGTACGTTGCTGAGCGGGGAAAATCGGTTAGAAACGTGAACAGGCAGGTGATGAGCCGTGAACCTCTGCTTAGGATTATGTTTCTGTTGGACCGTAACCCAGGCTAATTCTCTGAGCTGCTC